>NC_090257.1:35435337-35462837 GCF_037325665.1 Littorina saxatilis
ATTTACGAAGTGCTAAGGCCAACAACAAAACAATAGTCTGTTTACGGTAACATAGGCACACAAAAATAGGGTCGGTAGGTCGGGATTTTTTATTTTTTTCCTCCAAAAAACCATATTATTTAAGTTATTTTTCCAAAAAACAAAGCTTTTTTTTCTGCTTTTTTTCCCCCCCAAATTATGCCCCCCCAAAAAAAGAGTCTAGGGTCGCGCGAAAAAATAGGGTCGGTCGGGATACCGTAAAGAGACTATTTTTTTTTTTTTGGGGGGGGGGGGTCTAATACAGTGGTTCTTGCGATGTGAGGCCCCTCCGAGGAGAGGACACCCCCATAAGAATGGACACCTGCTGTCAAATTGTCCCAGTTAATTGTCTATCTGCATGAGAACATTTGTCCTGTCATGACAAGCCACCTGCAATGTAGGGACACTCTTGTCAGGTCTTACAGGGTGTCCTTTCATCGCCTGTACACTGCATCTTGTACTCAAGAGCGAATACTCACACGACTCAACTTTGTCATACTTAAACCGCATCATGAACAAACTATCTGTTGCTCTGGCTCCATAAACACTCAAAAAAATGATACAAAGAAAAGAATCGATTTTTACCAAGACAGCGCAGCTGGTAATTATCAACAAACACAAACAATGTATTCGTCAAGGCAGTGCAACAAGCAATTTACCCTTTCACGACCAAACGGCAGCGATTTTTTTCCGCGTGTCTAACCACGCAACAAGCAGTGATTGGCGCTTAATAACTGCTTGACCTAACGGTACACTAACAGGTCCTGAGAAAGGCCAGCGACCAGCAGTTTCTACCACTTTCCCTAGATGCATACACTCAATCGGGCATTGATTCCCTGCGTGCGGCAGAGTTTAGAACCTTTCTTCTATTTGTATAACATGCACTTTAATTCCGTGTTTGTACCTTTCAAATGTATGAGGGCCCATAACCATATATCAAAATCATGAAGGTCAATAACCATATTTTACAGAAATGAGGGCCAATAACCATAATTATAGCGCGTGTTGACAAACACTAATCCTAATAGCAAGGTCGATGCCTTCGCGTCGCGCTCTTTACCCTGAATTCTATATTATTATTCATTTTATCTGCTGATAAATGCATGTAATGATTATTTTCTCTCACACTGAATGCAGATTGTCGGTGGCTGGTGTGAGACAAACAAGTGTGGGGCTCCAACGGAGAGTTTACACTCTTTAAAGAAAACGGAGAGGCTTATTTTGAGCTGCTGCGATCATTTTAGATAGTTGCTCTTCAGCTGATCAGGAGAGAAAAGGTACTGGAGCGACGAGTGTTAAAAGGGTTTGCTAGAGAGAGAGAGAGAGAGAGAGAGAGAGAGAGAGAGAGAGAGAGAGAGAGACTACATGTGACAGACAGAGACAGAGACACATGTGACAGACAGAGACAGAGAAAGAGAGAGTATGTGACAGACAGAGACAGATAGAGTAGATGGCATAAAGAGGAAGGAACAAAACGGACAGTTCATTGGGCGTGGGAGGTGTTTGGGGGGAGAAGGGAGGATGGGGTCGATGCCAAAGAGGTCGGGGGGCTACTGAGGTCGGGAAGTGATCGGATTTGGCAGAGAAGCAAATCAGTGGCGGCAAAGCCGAAGCAATCAACCCTTCTGTCCACCACCCTTCGCCGCCTACCGTTTCCGCGGAGCGGCTCGCTTTTCCAATTTAGACTGCCCCCTTCTGGTGCTACAGGGACCGCCAGCGACTAACGATTTCATTACTGAGACTGCATCATACTGATACGCTTAGGAGGAGGCATGGCGACTTCATCCACGGTACTTGTGCTATGGTTACATGCTTCTGGCCGGGTTGAGTCCATGTAATGACTCGCTTACAAGAACAAGAATCGTTCCACCCCGCTGGTAATGGCGATTCCATGCAACGCTGTCGCTGGTTAACCGAGAAAGAGTACACGTGTAAATGACAACGATACCCATGCTTCCGCATGGACTGGTAACCAAAGACATTCTTCTGTCAGCGTATTTGGTAGAGCGTGAGTGTGTGTAGAGTTTGATTCTCCAATACATTTATTCTACTGATACACTAGCAAAAGACTATATTTGTTGGTAATTCATAATTACAGAGCCATCCGAAGTAAACACCTTCTTAACTGACTTGAGCATTTGAGTTTAACGTCTTCTTAGTCTAGTTGACCTATACTGAGACTACATGTATTGGTAACACGCTTGGAATATGGTGTGATGTTTTGACTCGAACAAGCCCACTACGGCTGTCTTCTTCGACACGCCAGGCTTGTCTTGTCAAAGTATCGAGATATATACGGTCATGATGAGGAGCGATGAGAGATAATGCATGCGTATCTTCGTGTTTTCCAAGCCCTGAGACTTGGGCTGGGAACCGCTTGGGATCGTTATCGTGCGCATGTGTGCACACGGGGGTGTTTGGACACCGAAGAGAATGTGCACAAACCTTCTTGACAGACATATTTCGAGCGGGCATTTCTTCGATGCGGTGTCAGAGAGCGTGGTTGAAGGTAACTCCCACCGTGCACAGATAAGACTGAGGATTAACAGTTCAAGCCGTAGACGTTGTGTCTTAAAAGCGTCCATTCCCTCTGGACAACAGACAGAGGGACGAACACTTAAACTGAACTCAGATCGCATAAAAAAAGGTTAAAACTTCTACAGAGATTCACAATGGGCCAAAGAAACTGAATGAGCAGGTATTCATTCTCAGTGTCTGTTTTCCCAAAACGAGATTTCACAACTTCTACGCAGATTCACAAAAAGAACCTGAAAGGGCAAGTGTTCATTCTTAATGTCTGCTTGCCCGCCACTTCACTCTTTTTATCTGTTTATTTGCTCTTTTCAAAATTACGCGTTGCCATTGAATTAAGAATGCGGAAGTTGATCAGTGCTTGCCTCAAAGTGCCAACGCATTACATGTCTTCTCCTGAAACGATTGCAAGACAGTGAAAAACGTCAGACAATTTGCTCGAAGCGATCAGCGCGTTGACATGAAAGTTTAATTGCACCCTCCCCCCCCCCCTACTCAAATCAAAAGTCTCCTTACACATCTAAACTTTTCCTTTTTGCTTTCTTTTTCTGAAATTCCCTCCACTTTTCCCTCGTAATTCCAAAACTGCTTCCTGAAAAGCTGGCAAAATAGCTTGATGATTGATATGGAGCCGAATTTCAGCCATTTCAATTTCTGTGCGAGATTACAAAACGATGGGCATAAAAACAGCGAGGCAATCAGTCTCCACAGCTAAATCTTCAAATGTCAAGACGAGGAAAATGTTTGGATATTTCGACAGGCTTACAAACGTTTTTACGCCATGAGAGGATCATGAAGGCCAATGCAAACGGCCAGAGAGTTTGGATTGTAGGAACACGGAAGCTGGGGTGGGAAAGTGTCCTTGGTCTGTCACTCTTTGCTTCTTAAAGATACCACCTTTCCCGTGTTAATCCTTTTGTTAATCGTCGCAGATTTGATTTGTCCAGGGTTTTACGCGGGAGATGAGCACCCGTCCACAAGGCCACCCACCAAAAATCATCAGCCTATCTGTTGTTTTGTGTTTGTGTGTGTGTGCGGAGTTAGAATCTATATGAATACATTTTGCAGACTGACACAGGTGTCAGTGAAACAAGAAGAGCAAACGCTCGATCGAGTCACTTTCGCAGTTCTGAATATTATATGAGGCATCAGATGGACAGGAAGAAATTGCTATTCACAACACAATGAGTCACGTTCACATAAAATTTGAGCCCGGTCACTTTTATAGTTTCCGAGAAAAGCCCAACGTTAAGTTGTGTGTTGCCGAACAGAAAAGGCTAGTTATCTCCCTTGTTTTTCTGATAACGTTCGTAAAAGGCTACAGATGTAAATACTTTGATGTAAAGAATAATCCTACAAAGTTTCAATCACATCCGATGAACTTTGTCAAAGATATAAAATGTCTAATTTTTCCTTTGACGCTGACCTGTGACCTTGAAAAAGGTCAAAGGTCAACGAAACCATCGTTAAAGTGTAGAGGTCATTGGAGGTCACGACTAAACAAAATATGAGCCCGATCGCTTTGATAGTTTCCGAGAAAAGTCCAACGTTAAGGTGGTGTCTACGGACGGCCGGCCGGACGGCCGGCCGGCCGGACAGACTAACACTGACCGATTACATAGAGTCACTTTTTCTCAAGTGACTCAAAAAAATGAGTCCAACATTCTCAATGCACAAAAAGGCAACCAGGAATTAGGATGCTCATATCCCATGCAAAAGCCCGGTTATATCCATGGCAACATACCAGACAATTTATACGCGTACGGGAAGGAAGTTATTTCTAAAACTGTTCCATGTAAGGCCCGACTCTCAACTATGTAACGCCAGCAGGACAGACGACGCACTGCAGATTATTGAGGTGATTCTTTTTTTTCCCCCAGCCCGCTACACTTTGCGTGAAAAGAAAACAGGCCAATTACTCATAATAATCCCTATAGCAGCATGTAGGGTAGTGGCGACTGCGCAGATGTATTTTGCCCTTAAGACTGGAACAAGTGTTATGTCAGAAACATCTGTCTGTCTTTTTCTGTTCCTGTCTATTGTCCCTTCTATATTCGCGAGAAACATACACTCCACCCGCACATTTATGTTTTAGTCGCAACCTTTCCGATATACCACGTCCACGGATGTGTCTTGTTTTTTTCGGTATCTTATTTTCTCTCTTCTTGTGATATTCTCTCTTCTTGTGATATTCTCTCTTCTTGTGATATTCTCTCTTCTTGTGATATTCTCTCTTCTTGTGAGATATTCTCTCTTCTTGTGATATTCTCTCTTCTTGTGATATTCTCTCTTCTTGTGATATTCTCTCTTCTTGTGATATTCTCTCTTCTTGTGATATTCTCTCTTCTTGTGAGATATTCTCTCTTCTTGTGAGATATTCTCTCTTCTTGTGATATTCTCTCTTCTTGTGATATTCTCTCTTCTTGTGATATTCTCTCTTCTTGTGATATTCTCTCTTCTTGTGATATTCTCTCTTCTTGTGATATTCTCTCTCTTCTTGTGATATTCTCTCTTCTTGTGATATTCTCTCTTCTTGTGATATTCTCTCTTCATGTGATATTCTCTCTTCTTGTGATATTCTCTCTTCTTGTGATATTCTCTCTTCTTGTGATATTCTCTCTTCTTGTGATATTCTCTCTTCTTGTGATATTCTCTCTGCTTGTGATATTCTCTCTGCTTGTGATATTCTCTCTTCTTGTGATATTCTCTCTTCTTGTGATATTCTCTCTTCTTGTGATATTCTCTCTTCTTGTGATATTCTCTCTGCTTGTGATATTCTCTCTTCTTGTGATATTCTCTCTTCTTGTGATATTCTCTCTTCTTGTGATATTCTCTCTTCTTGTGATATTCTCTCTTCTTGTGATATTCTCTCTTCTTGTGATATTCTCTCTTCTTGTGAGATATTCTCTCTTCTTGTGATATTCTCTCTTCTTGTGATATTTTCTCTTCTTGTGATATTCTCTCTTCTTGTGATATTCTCTCTTCTTGTGATATGTTTCCTTTCTTCCATTCGTCTTTGTCTTTCCTTGTGTTTCTTTTCTTGGTATGTCCTCTCTCTTTTCATTTTCACTATGTCAAATTTCTTTTCCTCTCTCTCCGTGATATATTCCGTTTCTCTGTTTCTGTGACATATACTTGTTGTCGACGGCAGGTGTGTGGGCAAAGGTCAGCTCAAGGCGAGAACTGGGATCCTCAGACAAGGACATCGTGTGTGCGCGGACACAGGGGGCATAAGGACGGTGGCAGTAACGTAAGTAAGGGTATCGGGGCAATAAGTCACAGAGACAGTCAGCAGACTTGAGAGTAGAGGTCAGTAGGACCATCTATACACTATACAAGACGAAACAAGGAACTTAGTCGATAAATATCGACAGGGGGCCGACAAATGGTTTAAATGGGAAATGTGTGTATATGGGTGTGGGTTTGAAACAAACAAACAAACCAACCCTTGTGAACCCCGGGCCGCAGGCCTTCGATGTAGTGATTGAAAAAAAAGGATGTTCTCAAATGGTTCAATTCTCATTTGGTCTGATTCTCAAATGGTACCGGTATACTCCCCCCCCCCCTGGCCGCAGGCCTAGGAGTAAAATTTTATAGACACTGACCTTCTTCCCAGGGGTCATTGACCCAGTTTTAGCTATGAGAGGTGGTTCGCCCAGAGGCTGTAGAGTATACTGGGGCGGTCTCTTTGATGTCTTGAGAGGAAACTTGGCCAGGGTAGTACATGCACCAGAACTGGTGGACACCAAGGACAAACATGAAATCGAAGCAGTTTGCTTTCAGAGGGAACGGTCGTCAGCAACTCAAACTTCTCTGTTTTCTTTTTTTTTTAAATCTGACTTTCTTTGTGGCCCCCTGACTCCGCCCCCCTCCCTCTGTAAGGACCCCCCTCCACAAGGACCGATTTTTGTCAACATTTTAAAGGTCGCTAGAGAGGGGTTCCACTGTATGACCTAACCGCTACTGGCAGACGGCCTCAATCTTCACGCGCAAAGACGAGATTAATAGGTGCTCGGTTTTGGTATTTTGAATTACATTACATTAAACCTTTGTTGGGTTTCATGGTCATGGCAACAGCCATAATAATATTACATGATGTATAATATCATATTTCAGCATATGTGAATTACATGTCATCATACTAAACTGTCATACATTTTTATTCCTACATTATTCTGATTGATCACAACCAAACCTACTATCATTGGACACATCCAAATGCAAGCGCCTGTTCTTGACAATTTAGATCAGTGCAATTTCCTGGGTCGGGCTTTGCCACAGACACTCACGGTTTGGCCTGTAGGTAAAATGTACAATGTATTTTCTGATTTGTGCACAAAAGCTTTTTTTCTTTTTTCTTTTTTTTAACATAACAATGTTTAATGTCACTGTATGTTTAAAAGACCATGGTCATATTTGTAAAAAAAATGTTAAATTAGAAAATAAATAACATTTTGGTTCATGATTTTTCCTACACCTGTGCTAAAAATAAGAAATAAAAATGTCGGGTATATAAGTCACTCAAATACAGCTAGGTATGAATGGCTCGGTTTGAGTTTGTTGCAGTTGACCCTGCACAAAGCGACATATCATGTTTTTGTTGAACAATTTTGACGTCACCCCTCCCATAGGGTGACGTATTTCACAACTTCCTGTGTTACACAAACTCTGTGATGACCAATTTTGACGTCACCCCTCCCATAGGGTGACGGATTTCACAACTTTCTACAGATGAACAATTTTGACGTCACCCCTCCCATAGGGTGACGGATGTCACAACTTCCTGTGTACACAAACTGATGACGTATTTCACAACAAAATGGCGCTGCCCATGGTCAACCTCGAAACTATCCGTATAGAATGGGGGCGTCCTCGCCCCCATAACAACTCCAAAGCCGTATCGCCACACAATGTAGGTCTCCGCGAAACGTGAAACCAGCAGACTTTTTATTTGGCATCTGGTCGTAAAAACAACACACAGGTAGGCGATGGCGTGTATCGCCATTATCAAGTGTCTGCGGAAATCTCTCTCTGTCTCTCTCTGTCTCTGTCTCTGTCTCTGTCTCTCTCTGTCTCTGTCTCTGTCTCTCTCTGTCTCTCTCTCTCTCTCTCTTTCTCTCCAGCATTGTTTTCACTACGTTACATATATTTGTGTATAATATGTAAATATTCATATGTTGTTTTTCTCTACCTTTTTTTCTACGTGAATATCCGTGTAAATATGTGATTAGATTAGTCCCCTCTCTGGGCGAGGGCTGGTTGAAAAAAAGCTCGTTGTATTGCTTATGCCACAACCCTCAAAAAATAAAATTTGATTTGATTTGATTTGATCTGATCTCTCTCTCTCTCTCACAAACACATTCTTTTTCTCTCTCCATGTCTCTCTCTCTCTCTCTCTCTCTCTCTCTCTCTCACACACACACACACACACACACACACACACACACACACACACACACACTCTCTCTCTCGGTGTCTCCCCCCCCTCTATCTCGCGCTATTACGTTCTCTCCCCCCCCCTCTCTCTGTCTCTGTCTCTCTGTCTGTCTCTCTGTCTCTGTCTCTCTCTCTCTCTCTCTCTCTCTCTCTCGCGCGCGCGTGCCCTCAGGTGGGAAGACAAGGTGGTACATTCCCGTGGCATTCTGTGTCCTAAGATGTTTGACATTTTCTTCTCTTTGGCTTGAAATGTCAGTGGAATCGTGCAGCAACCACTGTGAGCAGATTGAAGGGACAGCAGGACAATGTACTTAGCGAGATACAACGCAGCAGTTTCAAAATAAACTGCACTGATAGACAAACAAAGCAAGTCGCCGACAATGAACTTATAACTGCAAATATCCCCTCCACCCCCCCCCCCCCCCAAAAAAAAAAAAAAGACGCTCCGTTAAGGATTTACCCCTACAAAATATGCACAGTTTGGCTTTATGATACAAAGTTAGCCCTTTCTTTGCTACATCAGAATTTTACACCTAAACTTTGATCCTAACGTGGCGATTGTAGAAAATTAAAGGAATGTGGGGTAACTGTGGGTATCTCTAGCCTATGCGGTCTTTTTTTTACCTGGTTGCCATTCATCTCATTCGCTTTCACGTTTTTTGTTTGTTTGTTTGTTTGTTTATTTGTTGCTTAACGTCCAGCCGACTACGCAGAGCCATATCAGGACGAGGAAGGGGGGGATGAAGGGGGCCACTTGTCAAGCGATTCCTGTTTACAAATGCACTAACCCATTACTTGTGTCCCAGCAGGCTTTAGTAAAACTAAATTAATACCTACTGGAAGATTACCAGTTTCCAGTATGTTAAAATAGGCCTAACCTATCTACTGCTGGACTTAAATCAGAACACTAACAGATTAAACTATACATGAATCGCGAGACAAGCGGCAAGAGAAGAGATTTTTGGAAAAAATACAGGTGAATGAGCAAGAAGGCAGAAAAAAGAAAAGAATTCATGAAGAAAAAGAGAGCATGACAGGAAAGAGGAACCAAAAATCTACCTAACAGCAAACTAGAAAGCTCCTGCGGTTCCAAACACAGGAGGGGCCTTTAATTTCATAACCGCAGTGCCCCACTGCGGGATTTCACGTTTTTATATTCAATTGAATAACGAGAACTATTTATTATTCTTAAGTACATCCCTTGTCACGTGGACGACATACTATTAGAATACAAGTCGCGTAAGGCGAAAATACAATATTTAGTCAAGTAGCTGCCATTTTTCAGCAAGACCGTATACTCGTAGCATCGTCAGTCACCCGCTCATGGCAAAGGCAGTGAAATTGACAAGAAGAGCGGGGTAGTAGTTGCGCTAAGAAGGATAGCACGCTTTTCTGTACCTCTCTTTGTTTTAACTTTCTGAGCGTGTTTTTAATCCAAACATATCATATCTATATGTTTTTGGAATCAGGAACCGACAAGGAATAAGATGAAAGTGTTTTTAAATTGATTTGGACAATTTAATTTTGATAATAATTTTTATATATTTAATTTTCAGAGCTTGTTTTTAATCCGAATATAACATATTTATATGTTTTTGGAATCAGCAAATGATGGAGAATAAGATAAACGTAAATTTGGATCGTTTTATAAATTTTTATTTTTTTTTTACAATTTTCCGATTTTTAATGACCAAAGTCATTAATTAATTTTTAAGCCACCAAGCTGAAATGCAATACCGAACCCCGGGCTTCGTCGAAGATTACTTGACCAAAATTTGAACCAATTTGGTTGAAAAATGAGGGCGTGACAGTGCCGCCTCAACTTTCACGAAAAGCCGGATATGACGTCATCAAAGACATTTATCAAAAAAATGAAAAAAACGTTCGGGGATTTCATACCCAGGAACTCTCATGTCAAATTTCATAAAGATCGGTCCAGTAGTTTAGTCTGAATCGCTCTACACACACACACACACACACACACACACACACACACACACACACGCACGCACGCACGCACATACACCACGACCCTCGTTTCGATTCCCCCTCGATGTTAAAATATTTAGTCAAAACTTGACTAAATATAAAAAGGAAGCATTTTATGTTCACAGAATCAAGACTTTTTAGCTTTTTTGTACGTTTGTTGAGAAAATACAGCTTACCCGTTACGAGAAAATCTAGCACTGAATACCAAGGGAATTGGAATTCTGATTCAGTGTGAAGCACCTGCTGTTCTATGACTTCATCTTCAATGAGTGTGAATTACATGTTGCTTAATGTTTCTTAAATGTATCACTGAAATGTCCACCGTTTGTGATATTAACGTTATATAACTTGACTACGAACTTCACATTCGAGTGAATAGCGTTGTCCATGTCTAAAACCAAGGCAACCATTCAAACCACTATGAACTAACAATTCTGACCACACAAACAAATTCAGATCAATTGATGATTCATGTCAGTCAAACGTAGCAAAAATCTACAATGAAAACGCCAACAGATCATAACTATTTCAGATCAACATGGTGATGGAACCTGAATGATGATACGAACACTAACCAGGGTTTCAACCCAGAAGAAGAAACAGTAAAAATGACTTGGTAAATGAACTGGGAATCCAGACCAACGCACGCTCAAACAATCCAGATCATTTCTTACACTTGTAAAATGTTTCTTTCTTTATTTGTGTGTGCACTGTACGAAGCACACACAATTACAACTCCCGACCAGCGCACGATCAAACCATCCAGATACAAGTCCTTACACATCTACCGAAGCTGTCTTCATCTTCTTCTTTCTGTGTGCGTTGCACCGAAGTACATCAAATGTTCCGACAGTATGTACGACATAAGTTAGTCCCCCTTTTCCTTTGTCTGAGCGTCTCAGCCATTACGGACAAAGCCCCATATTCTCATCAGCAATACTGCCCGTTATAGCTCGTGTTAGACCGGGATAGTCCTCATTGCCCGCCTCTATACGGTGCAGACAAAACTGGTGATGGAACTAATGAACACTATGGGAGGGCAGAAGGTCTGGGCAGAAAGGGGGGGGAAAGTAATAAGGGAGGTTGAGTTGGTCTCTTTATCTATCTCTCTCTCTCTCTCTCTCTCTCTCTCTCTCTCTCTCTCTGTCTCTCTCTCTCTCTCCCATTCTCTCTCCTCTCTCTCTCTCTCTCTCTCTCTCTCCCATTCTCTCACACATACACACACACACACACACACACACACACACACACACACACACACACACACGCGCGCGCACCGCAGCTGGAGTTATTCAAAGTGCAGGCCCAAAACAACATGGCGAGGGAGTGTCCAATTTCTAAATCTGTCAGCGTCATATCCGGCCACCAGGCGACGCTGCTGTCTCCCCTTTGTCACTTCCGGCTGCTCCGCTCCCATCCACCAACGAGCAACGTCATTTGCACGACGTCATTTCCGCTGTCGTAGCGTGTGGCTAAATACGGAGATAAAAGGATCTGCTTCCAATGCTACTGCTGTCTCACCGTCGCCTTATTTTCTTTCTTCTGCTCCCCTCCCCTCAAGCCATTATGCAAACAGAAGTAACAGGGGAAATAGAGTTTCCTCCGTTTCCAGGTTAGGACACGAGTCCTTAGGTGACCGTTATCGTCACTTGTGGAGGTCTTTGGCTTGCAGACTCTTCATGGAACACCCCCCCCCCCCTTCCCCTTTTGCATGCTTATACGGCGGGTCTGAAAGACGTGCGTAACGGCGTTACGGTGAGTGTCTCGCGAGTGTCACGAGGCACTATTTTCTCTCCGTACAGGTCGGTGACTTGTGAACGACATCCCTTCTGGGAACATCCTGCTTGTCGCTGTTTGTGACAGGGTGACGCAAACACCATCCTTCCTCTCTCTCTCTCTCATATCACTCTCTCTCTCCCTCCCTCTATCTCATCGCTCTCTCTCTCTCTCTCACCCTCCATTCTCCATATCTCTCTTATTTCAGGGGTGGGGACGTAGCTCAGTTGGTAGCGCGCTGGCTTTGTAGCCAGTTGGTCGCTATCAGCGTGGGTTCGATCCCCACGTTCGGCGAGAGATTTATTTCTCGGAGTCAACTTTGTACAGACTCTCTTCGGTGTCCGAACACCCCCATGTGCACACATGCGCACGAAAAAGATCCCACGTTCACAGCGAAAGTCTCAGGGCTTGGAAAACACGAATACACGCATGCATCATCTCTCGTATCTGATTATCATGATCGTATTTCGATACTTTGACGTGTGTGTGTGTGTCGAAGAAGACAGCCACAGCGGGCTTGTTCGAATCAAAGTATCACACCATATCTTCAGCGTATTACCAATACCTGCCCCAATATAGACCATTTGGTCTAAGAGGACGTTAAACCCTAATAGTCAGTCAGTCTTATTTCACACACACACACACACACACACACACTCACACTCACACTCACACACACACACACACACACACACACACACACACACACACTCTCTCTCTCTCTCCGATACATGTACCAAATGCAATCGGTCACTGCCTCCAAGGTATTCTGTTTATTCATTACAGTGTACGGCTTGCCTGTCAGATCATCTTAGTCAAATTTCACAGAGAACTTGCAATGAAGAAGAACATCTCTGAGGCTTTGTCCTATCCTAAATGGAATATTCAAGAACGCCTCCTCTTTTAAAGCTGATCAAAAGATCTGGAGTGTACCATGTAGACGGACATTCTGCATCTGAACACAGCGGGATAAAGAGTCTTTTTTCCTTTTATTGTTACATGTTTGTCTACCATAATTTACCATTATTATGTTGACATTATTTCAAATTTGTTATATTAAAATCGTCCGCCAAATTTCATTTGCTTTTAAGAGTACGCTCATAAGCCTAGCTTGTTGTGCTCCATGTTCCTTATTTCATGTATGCGGTAATAGTACCAATGGAATTTATTGAATAAACTTGTTCAAACCAAAGAGTCTGTGTGTGTGTGTGTGTGTGTGTGTGTGTGTGTGTGTGTGTGTGTGTGTGTGTGTGTGTGTGTGTGAGTATGCGCGTGCGTGTGTGAGTGTGTGTGTGTGTGTGTGTGTGTGTGTGAGTGTGTGTGTGTGTGTGAGTGTGTGTGTGTGTGTGTGTGTGAGTGTGTGTGTGTGAGTGTGTGTGTGTGTGTGTGTGAGTGTGTGTGTGTGTGTGTGTGTGTGTGTGTGTGTGTGTGTGTGTGCGCGCGTGTGTGTGTGTGCGTCTGACAGAACTCGATCTTGCGTGACGTGGACACGTCTGGAGTGTCTTAACATTTACCGCTGCAGTTTGAATTATTCAGGCTACAAAACTATACCCCAAAAAAACCCAATCAAACCACCACTTGATCATCTGACTGGAATGGAGCGCAACACACAAGCCAGTCTTCACAAAGAGTCAGTCCTTGTGTTACCGTTCATTCACAACCTTTCCTTGAAGTAAAACTAGCCACAACCTGATAACAAGAAAAATGTTCATTCAAAATGAACAGCGTCGATGCAATGTCCACCAAAGATTTATTTTGGGAAGTGTTAAAGGTTAGGGTCAAAAGTTAATGAATTGCATGTTGTGCTGGATATATAAATTGTTTATTTCAGTCAATGCTTGATTCATAAGTACATTTTTCAGCATGGTGCATCTACAGGAGGGTGCTCCAACAATGATGCATAGTGCCAACATTTAGCGCAAACTTTTCACAACAGTGCATTATTACCACAAAGCGCATACAGCGATTATATAGTAGCAAGTTGCACTAAACATTTGAACAAAATGCATTTTGCATTTTGTTCAAATGTTAACAGCACAGCACCAAGTTTTGCATAAGTGCACAACAGCACTGACCATTTCACAAAAGTGCATAACAGCTGTGACAATTTTACAAAAGTGCATTGACCATTTCAGGCAGATGGCTAACATGCAGATTTCGCTTTTGTCTGTCTTTCTTTGAAAAGTAGGCATGTTCAAGATCGATGAAGTCATGAGCAATTGGGTTAGATGACAGAAAAGATTCAAAAACGTCAGATTCAGTTAGATGACAGAAAAGATTCAAAAACGTCAGATTCAGTGTTTTGGGCACTGTTGAACAGGAACATTCTCTCCTGTTCAACAAATGTGGGTTCAATTCAAAAGCAACATTGTCACAGATAGGCTAGTGTTACATTTCTGTAAAGTTTCAAAAATATCTTCCATGTTTTGGTTACTGTTGAACAGAGGCATATTTTCCTGTTCAAAAAAGTCTGACACAAATTGTCGTAGTTGTGGGTTAAGGTTCGATCTATACTGTCCTTCAAACGAGTCGTAGAACCGTCATTGTCACAGATAGTGTTACATTTCTGTTTTACATTCAAACGAGTCGTAGAAGTACTAGTACATTTGCGTTTGGTTGTTTTTTTCTTTTAGATTCCTGTCACTCATACTAGCAGTATTGATTGAGGTACATAAATCTGTTGATGTACAGGGATGACTTGTTTGTAATGAATCCTTGTTTCCTCCACATTGAGTTTGCATTGCAGTTGGACAGAAATGAACACATTGATAATGGCTTTTGAGAAAATCAATCAATTCTGCAAAGGAATTAACTTGATGACATCAAAACTGCAGCGCCATTTGAAGAATGGTTACCATTTCTGTTTCTTTGATGGGAATCAAACAAATAAAAACATTGACTATCCAAGTTACCATGAATGGCAATAGTTGACTCCGGAAAAGTAGCAAGGATATAATTTGAGACGATAAACGCCTGATGCAATCCCTCCTCAAGGTCAGTCAACTCAAAACCTTCATCATTCGCAACATCAGTAGGCAACACAGCGGGATTCGTATGTCCAGAAATCATGTCGAAAAAATATTACATTTCAAAAGCATGTCCAACCACAGTTGTTGGCAAGTGTTCGTGTCCGAAGTAGCCTTCAGTGTGTGTATATGTATTCATGTGACAGAGAACGTGACCTCATTGTTCAATCCTCTCTCTCTCTTCTTTCTCATTCGAACGCACACACGCAAGAACGTAGCCTACGCACGCATGCACGCGCACGCACACACACACACACACACCCCGCTGACGCACACGGCAAACCACGCACACACACACTGACTGTCGGCAAGCATCTCTTTTTGTTTTCTTTACCTTTGTTTATTGTGTTTTCGATATTTGTGTTTATTTTTTGCTTGACTTATCTGTTTTATTTTAATGTTTGCTATCCACATCGTGTGATAAATGTTTCTTCTCAGTCTCCGAGTCAGTTTAGTTTCTGCACGCCGCTTTGGTACTCCTTGTTTTTCTAACTGGTGTATTGTGCGCGACTGATTTGCGGATTTATTTTTATTCCTTTCATATGCAGTTGAAGTGTTGTGGGTGTTATTGGAAAATTTCCTAAATAAATTTTCATTTAATTAATATACTTACCCGAATCACATTAGCATTGAGTCACCTGAGATGCTTATCACTGAAAAACGCTTACCCGGCTAAAGAATTTAAAGGGAAGCAACCCCATCACCAAAACGAAAGTGAAAGTAGCTTTGGTAATGGGCCAGTACACCGGGAGTTACCTCCCATACGGGTGTATGCCACGTCACTTCCTCTAGGAACACGTGCCTCTTATCATACGGCTTTAAAAAAAATCTTAAAACCATAAGCGGGGCAGGTGGGAGGGAATACAGTATGTGATTCGGGTAAGTATATTAATTAAATGAAAATTTATTTAGGAAATTTTCCATTAAATATCATATTCTTACTCCGAATCACATTAGCAGATAACATCAACAAGGCGGTGGGCTAGAAATGAATCAAAACTCACCATCAAGTTCTGGACAGGAACTGGCCTGCTGCTATGAGCGCTGGAAGGCCTCTGGAGCCATCCTGTCGAAGAGCTGTGACGTCCCGAAGATAAAAGTTTATAAAAACATCTTCGGAACGCCAATACGCAGTTGTCAGCACCTCCTCTAGACGTCTGGAGCGCAGAACTGCCAGAGAGGATGCCCACGCCCTCGTTTCATGGGCTCGGGCCGAGTCAAGTGGCAAGGAGGGCATAACCCCCCCCCTCTTTGTGCGACTCCACTCATAAGCCTGCTTGATGAGCGAGGACACCCACCGGGCCAACGTTACCTTCGACAAATCTTTCTCGCGCCTAGTAAGGAGAGAGATAAACAACAACTTCTGAGAACTAGACCGAATCGGCTGAGTCCGGGCTAAGTACAGACGAAGTGCCCTCACAGGGCAATTGACCGAATCGGGGTCATCCGGGGCCAACGCGCTGGTCAGAGCCTTAACTCTAACCAGCGGAGAGGCCTGCCCCGGAGACTGATTCTTGGCCAGGAAATCAGGCCGGAAACGCAAAGATGCGGAACCGTCCGGCTCAAAGGAGATATCTCCAGGCTGACCCGACAGGGCGTGGACCTCGCTACCCCGTCGGGCCGTAGCCAACAAAAGGAGAAACAGCGCTTTGCGAGTGACATTGAACAGACTGGCCTCGCTTAAAGGCTCAAAATCCGCAGAACGAAGGAATTCCAGGATTAAAAACAAGTCCCACTTGGGAGCGGGCAAACGAGCTTTAGCTTCCTTAAGAGCAGCCCCTTTAATGACTGCAGCTATAACACCCCCGACTCGAACAGAACGACCAATCTGCTTAAGAGTCGCCGAGATAGCGGAGCGCCGGACCCTCAACGAGGAGACTGAGGCGCCCTGCGAAGACATGAAAGAGAGGTGGTTAGCGACCTGAATAGAGCGCGGCGCCACCGAACTCACCCCTCTAGCTGAACACCAGGCAGTCCATGCCTTCCAGTGGGAAGCATAAACTGAAGAGGTGGACGCTCTATGCGAGCGAGCCACCAAGTCCAGAGTCAAAGACGACGCCCCAGAGCGCTTCAGCGAGTCCCGAACAACTTTCACACGTGAAGCTTCAGAAGACTGGGCTCCTCGTGTGGAATGCCTGTTCGGGGCTGCACTAGTTCCCCTCGCACGAGTGCGAGAGGAATGGGGGGCCCTTGGGCGAGCCGAAGAAGATCTGGAAACCAGACCTGCGACGGCCACAGAGGAGCGACCAGAAGAAGAAGGGCCGGCTCCTCCATCTCCGCTTTCCGGATTACTCGGCTGAGTAACGGAAAGGGAGGAAAGGCGTACGCCTCCAGACCCGTCCAGGGAAAGTCCAGAGCGTTCACTCGCCATGCCTGAGGGTCCGGGAATGGCGAGACGAACACCGGAAGCCTCTTTGAGTACCTTGTGGCAAAAAGGTCCACCAGAGGCTTTTGGACCTGGGCCCAAAGGCGAAGCAGTGCCCCGTGAGTGATCGTCCACTCCGACTGAAGCACTGTACCGGAACGACTGAGCGCATCCGCCAAAGTGTTCAGCCTCCCTGGAAGGTACCTGGCCGAGATCGTGATATGATGCTGAAAGCACCACACCAGGATCTCGCAAGCCCTCTCCGAGAGAGACGGGGACCGCGAGCCTCCCTGCTTGTTGATGTACGCCGCCACTGTCATGTTGTCTGTAAACAGACGAACATGTTTGGCGTACAGGGAGGGCAGAAACTTGGCCAGAGCTAGAGCAACTGCCTCTAGCTCCAGCAAGTTGATGTGCCACAAGGACTGCTCCGTCGTCCACAGACCGGAAGTAGTCTGAAGATCTGTATGTGCCCCCCAACCCTCCCTGGACGCATCTGTAAAGAGGTCCAGGTCGGGGAGGGGCACGACGATCGGAACACCTCTGCAGACCCACTCCGTGTCCAACCACGGAAGGGTCGCAGACTGGAACCATCCCTGCAAAGGGATGAGGGCGTCCCAGTCCACCAGAGGCGAGTCCACAAACGGCTTCAGCGCGAACTGAAGCGGACGTTTGTGGACCCGGCCCAGTGAAACCAGAAGAGCCATAGACTCCATCTGCCCCAAGATGGAGGCGAGCGAGCGGATGGAAGCCATCAGGAGAGGTAAAGTGGAGCGAATCTGGGCTTGGAGCTTGTCCACCCTTCTCTGAGAAGGCTGGACAGTCCAAGCGACCGTGTCGAAAGACATCCCCAGATAAGTGAATGTCTGTGACGGGGTCAGCTCCGACTTTACCCGGTTGATCGAGAATCCCAACGAGTTGGATTCTCGAAGAACCGTCAGGGTATCCTGCGAACAGCCGCTCTGGGACTGGTTCATGATGAGCCAGTCGTCCAGATAAGCCCGCAGACGGATACCCTGGGACCTCACCAGTGCACAGACCTGTCTCACCACCATGGTGAAAATCCATGGTGCGAGAGACAGCCCGAAAGGGAGTGCGCGAAACTGGTAGATCTGATCTCCCCACCGGAAACGAAGCCATTTCCGGTCGGCCGGATGCATAAGAATGTGAAAGTATGCGTCCGTGAGATCGATCGAGGTCACCCAGTCTCCTGGGCGGAGAGAGTCTCGGACAGAGGCTGGCGTCTCCATCTTGAATTTTATCTCCCTCAAGAAAGTATTGAGGAGAGATAAATCCAACACGGGACGCCATCCTCCTGATGCTTTGGGAACAGCGAACAGACGCCCGTAAAATCCCAGGGAGCTGTGGACCCGAACTCTCTCCACCGCGCCCTTCTGCTCCAGGGAGGCAATTTCCGACTGCAAGACGGAACGTGCTTCCTGCGAGAAGGGGGGCTTGAACCGCGGAGGCACTCGGGTAAGAGGCGCCTTTTCCTCCCGCCAGATTAGACGGAAGCCCGATCTCACCACTCCCACAATCCATTGGCTGTCTACTACCGACATCCAACGAGAAAGTGCCCGGGAGGGGCCTCCCGCCATCACCAAGGTGGAGGGCGGGAGGGAGGTGAGATCGGGAGCGCTTCATTGGGGGTGTGGCTTACTTCCAGAGCCGCCACGCCCCCTCCCCGATGCCGTCCTCTTCTTCCCACCACGAGCGGCCGGCGGAGCCTGCCGCTTCTGAGCTGGCTTGGGGTTAGACGATGTCTGAGCCTGCTTCTGTTTAGAAGGCTGAGACTGTTTCACCCCCTTCAGAGTGTAGTCAAGGAACTGACTGTCCTTGTTTGACTGAATCTCCTTCTGTCTGGCATCCAGTGCCAGCGGACAGAAGAGAGACTCCTCTGAGACCGGGGAGACTCTCAAGGTCTCCCTAGTAGCCAGTTCCGTGAATTGGGACTGCGAGAGGAAGAGATCCCTCCTGCAGAGTACCGCTTGGGTGTACTGCAGGGAGGAAAGACGCAATTGTTCCTCATTGACCTTGGCCAATGCGGTCAAAAGCGCAGAGACGTCGTCCGCATTCTGTTCTTCACTGAGAGTGAAAGGAACTAGCGAATCGGTCAATGCCCGAGACAGAGCCCGAACGAGAGTCTCCGCAATGGAGGACAGTTCGATCTGCCGACGTCCAACCTCCTCAGCAGAGAGGAGGGAAGCCTCGGAAACCGGCAAAACCGAATCACGCTTGATCGGTTTAGTCAGAAGAGGCAGCAATTCCCGGGAAACCGGAAGGGTAGCCCTAGGGAGTGCAAAAGACGCCAGCCAATTCTGGCTCTGATTGGGCATGCCAAGCTTCCTATTGACCGTAGGCACGAAGGAAGAGGCTTGGGCAGCTGAAGCCACCCACTGCTGAGCTGATTCCGGAACTGGACCAAAAGGAAGCAGTAACGGAACAGGCACTGGCCGAATACCACTCCCCGCATGTGCTGGACGAACCAGTGAATGCGAAAGTTGGTAAGCCACTGACGGAGACTCGGCGAACCGGAAGGAAGAAACATCCTCCTGTGCCGGCCGGAAGTCCGCCATGGCAGAAGGAACGAATGATGCGGAAGAGTCCGCAGCCACCACCCCTTCAGGAAAATAACGAGACGTTACTTCCGCCGCGACGTCAAGAACAGACTTGAGCTTCGACGGAAACACGCCCCGCGACTCCTCGCTGACCACTGATGGAGCATCAGAATAGTCACACGTGGAACCATGACCGAAGTCACCAGTTCCGGAAGCAGAAGCATGCCCTGGCAAACCGGAAACCGGAAAAGCCTGAGCACTAACGTCATCCTGCTGCCCAAAACCCTGTGAAGGTAAAGGGTAAGCAGGACGACCATCCGCAAAAACCGGAGCTGGATGAGCTGACGTCACTCCCCCGACTGAGTGGAGTGATGCCTGCTCAAGCCTAGGCGCTTGAAAGCCGGAAGGCGCACGCTGTAATCCACTATCTGGTATCCGGAAGGAACCACCAGAAGAGGAAGAAGCGTTTCCGGCCGAAACCGGAAGTGTAGTCAACGGAACCGCAAAATGCGGAAGTGAAGACTGCACTGGTTGACTTCGCGATCCGGAAGGACCGGAAGTCAGTGAATACTCCATCCTGCCGCGACCGCCGTAGCGTGCCGGAGCGGACGGATCATCACTTCCGGCAAGTGCCGGAAATGCGGCAGTCGAAACCGACTGCCGCCGCTGTTCGAACAAGTCCGGGGCCTCGTAGGTTATCGCCGGAAATGAAAGATCAGCAAGGTATCGGTCGTGACCCGATGCGAAAGAGCTGTCCCCCGAAGGAGAACGTCCAGGCGCCTCACGAGGGCTATCGGACCAGCTCTGCTAACCAACCGACGCTGAAGAGGGAGGACGCTGCTCCAAGCCGGAAGTGGAGGACAAAGACACGGAAGCCAATGCCCGGACGTCACTGCCAGATGCCGGAAACGCCGAACTGCTGGCGACGGAACGCTGAAATTCTGCCTGCACCAAGCTGCGGATTTCTGGAACCAGTGACTTTAACAGAGAGGAAACCAACGCACCTTGTCCAGGTGCTAACAAAGAAGACGAAGTCTCCGAAGTAGAGACAGGTGCAGAAGTAACAGTAGCGCTAGGCGCCGCAAAAGAAGCAGAAGTAGTAACAGCGCTAGGCGCCGAAATTGGTACAGCCAACAAAGTGTTACGCTCTTGGTCTGTAACAAGTAACGTTGCTTTGGAAGAGGAAGACTTAGCCTTAATTTTCCCCTTGGGGTCCGACTTGCCACGGCGCTTGTCTGAATCAGACATGTTGACAACAACACGTGGCAACGCGAAAAAATTTACTGAAACATAAGTCTAAACGACTGGAAAATTCAGTAAACACACGCACTAATGCGTTAACAAAATACTATAGCTAAACTTGCCCCACAAGCAGAGGCACGGAGAGCTACAAACAAAGTCACACGAGCTAGAAAACTAACTCACACAACAAAATGGCGACACGCAAGACACTGACACAAACGTCAAGAACACGTGGCAAAGTAAAAAGATTTACTGAAACGTAAGTCAAAACGACTGAAAACACAGTAAACACACACGCTTACGCGTCAACAAAATACTAAAGCTACACTTGCCCAAACAGAAAGAGGGCACGCAGAGCTACTAGCAAAGTCACACGAGTTAGCTAACTAACTCACACAACAAAATGGCGAAACACGCAAGTCACTGACACACAAGTCCGTAAAAAACGGACAACGTACAGTAACGAAACAGCGCAAACAACCAACAACAAACGGGAACGAGCTCACCAAACTGTAGGCAAGGCGAGCAGACAAGCTGGGTAACGTGGCCGGCGGGTGTCACTCAAACACACAAGGTCAGCCACAGAGCGTCAAAAAGTGAACCGTCCTCTCCGAGGTGAAAAAGACGTATGATAAGAGGCACGTGTTCCTAGAGGAAGTGACGTGGCATACACCCGTATGGGAGGTAACTCCCGGTGTACTGGCCCATTACCAAAGCTACTTTCACTTTCGTTTTGGTGATGGGGTTGCTTCCCTTTAAATTCTTTAGCCGGGTAAGCGTTTTTCAGTGATAAGCATCTCAGGTGACTCAATGCTAATGTGATTCGGAGTAAGAATATGATATTTAATGTCTGTATATGCTATGTTGCGTCTGTGTATGCCTACAAGAATTTTGTGTGTAATGTGCCTGTGGTCTGCTCGCAGTCGAGCACAGAAAACATGGCGGCGCCCTGCAGGCAAATTCCTCAAAAGTCTTCCCGACCGCAGATACCAGCGTCGTCCGCGACGCTGGAATAATCCTTCCTTCATTCTCCCGAAAGCATCTTTTAAATACTTTCAATAAACTCAGTAACAAGGTAATAATTCACTATTCCTTTCTCAAGAAAGCATCTTCTGCTCATTTTTTTTAAATCATGTGTGTGTGTTGAAAACTCGGTCACAACGTCATATTGATTCATTGTTCCGTTTTCCCTGGAGCATCATTTACATGTATACTTGTCTTGTCTCAGCATGCTAGTGAACCCCGCCAGGGAGATACAATCGCCTTGTGCTTCCTTTGAACTCTTTCACTTCACTGTGCATCACTGCCGGCTGCTCCGTTTAGCACGTGATTAATAGAGTCGTTGTGTGCCAGTCAACATACCCACTGCCGTTGTCGTGAAAAGGCCACTTGTCTCAAAGCGGTGTCTTACCTTAATTTCATCTGCTCCCCCCCCCCCCCCCCCCCATAGTTCTTTCATTCTTTTTATTTTCATGTCAACCTCTCTCTACATTTGTTCTGTTTGTGACGAGCGTAAATATTACCTCCACGAAGAGAGGACTCACTGCTATGTCTTCGCTTCTTAACCGTCTTTTTGTCACACTCTTTATTTCTTCTCATTGTGAAGCGGTGGTTCTCATTCAGGTGAGTTTCCTGGACGCAGCAGATGTCGATGCTGTGGGTACTCTTTATTTAATTTAACCCTCTTGTTTTCATTCTTTCTTCTTGCTGTGTTTTGATCTCATTTCCTTCTCTTCCATCCTTATCCTTTCATTGTTAACTGATCTGATTGCTGTAAATTCTCCTTCAATTCACCGCCAACGCCCTCGTCTTCCGGTGACCTTTTCTTTCTTTCCTTGTTTAATTTGTACTAATTTCTTTTTTGTAATCCTTTCATTGCCAGTTGATTTTGTTCGCCGTTAAGTGCCCTTCACTTCACCGTTTCCGGAGCTTCTGGTTTTTCGATGAAGCTGTTTGCCTCTGGCTACCACGACGAAAGATAAAAGATGAACGGTGAAAAAGGGCACTGTCATTGATGATGACCCTTATTTCATCAAAAAGACTTCCCTTTTCTGGGTTAAAAGGACAAGAACGTAAAGTGTAACAGGGAAATTAAGCGCTGATTACCACAAACACCCCCCCCCCCCATCCCCTTTCTATGTGACTTGCATTGTAAAAGTGTTTGTGTACTCTGAAAATACTTCAGACTCAAATTTTGAGAAAAAACCACAAAACAAAATAAACATTACTTGGTCGGAAAGCCTGTTTCAGAACAACAACACCCCCGCCCCTCTCCAACCCCACCCATGGAAATGAAGCACCTCACAATCCAATTATCACTCACCAAAGTCAGTTTTCCCCTTCGCTGCTGCATCCCCCATCTTAAAGACAGACCACAATAAAACACCAAACCTCAAGTGCAGGTTTTAAAGCCTGACAACAGATGTGTAGAAAGTAAAAAGCCCAACAAATATCGGCTCCGTTTTATTGTCACTTCAGTGCACACAAAATTAAAGACGAAAGAAATAATCCCTACACTCCCTGCTGGTCATTCACCTCCGCGTCGCTAGACAGATACCGGTTGATGCGAACAAGATGACGTTAGCAACCAACATTCTTATGCAGCGAGGGATCGAAGCAAACAAGCCTTGACGTGTTTTTAGGAAAATGAGACAGGCTTGCCGTAGTTTGAATAAGCTAGTTAAAGAGACCTTCCTTCCTGTTCAAGCTATCATGTAAACTACCACAGTTATCTCAACGCTTTTACATGGGATAAGACCATCCGGTACAGATACCAAAATCGGACAGATACCAACATTCAACATCTTGGCTGCTTTCTGCATTATTATACGTTATTTGCGTGTTTGACCAAAATATGACATTTTACACAGATCGAGACAGTCATTGTTCTCCGAGACCGTCATATTTTGGTCAAAAACGCAAATAGCATTTATGTATCGATCGAATTCCTTTCAGGTACTATGACGTTGTTGTTGTTTTGACGACTCAACTCAACTCAACTCAAATTTTATTGGCTTCAATTTTCATAGAAGAATTTGTCTTGCGCTTGGGAGAAAGTAAGAGTATAACATATAAAAACAGCATTCATATCACATTTCATGTATCACACACAGTAATCACAAGTATAAGCCTACAATTATCACATTTGTACCTGTATCATACATGCAAATAAATAGTATCACATTTCCACGTATCACACACAATATATACATTACATAACATACAGCAAGCTTCCATCTCCCGCGCCCCCCCCCCCTCCCACACATACATATCCTCGCACGTGCGTCGACTCCATACAAATGACATCATCAGTCCATTAACTAAAATGCACAATAACTAGTAGTGGGTACTTAATACGTGCTCAACTAGACCTGCTAACTAAAATAATAACAGAAACAAAAACAAGGACTGGGCACAACATTTACACGTGTGTGACCTACTTACATCAGGTGCCTGTGATCTATAAATAACAATGATTGCGTTTAAAGTAAAACATGAATAATGCCGATGTTTACTAACAATAAATACATAACAACTAAGATAAAAATGTATGTGCTTTCATAATATGATTATTTTATAAAACACAGTGGGGAATTTTGGAAAATAATTTTTATACGAAACTGCGCACATCGAGTCGAGCTCTGTAGCGTGTGTGTTCGGAGCACAGTGGTTCGGAGGCAGGGGACACACATGGCTGTGGATATTAATTGTTCGGTGGATTAAAAAGGATACCCCGACTTCGGCAGGGCAGAAGGAGGTACAAGACGGTGTGCTGTATTGCTGTGTGTGTGTGTGTGCTGTGCAGACATTCTGTGTTATGTGCATGTTCTATTCTAGTCTGTCCGTAGGCTTCCTCTGAGGGCCTATTGTGTACAAGGGGAGGTCACTTCCGCCTTATAAACAAACACATGTGGAGACCCACAGAAATACCATAGCATCGTAATGAAAGAGGGCAAAAATACTGATAACAGCAAGGTAAGACAGGTCTAGGACATTATTTCTAGGACTGACTAAGCAATAGAACAACATCATGATCTTCATAAGCAAATGATAGTGAGAACAAAACAAAATTCTTACTCTTCTGACTGCTCCCAGTGATTGACATTCAAAACATCCATCCTGTTCTATTCTAAATAGTTGTAAAAAAACTTCATAAGAATAATATTAAACATACATACTTAATTTGTTTAAACATAATTCTAGTGTAAAAGTATACTTTATAAGTTGTGGAGATAATTTTAAAACATGAAGATAAAAAACACAACAATAACATGACAACATTAGAGTACAATGCATTCCTAGCTAGCTCTGAGGAAAACACCATTGTACATTTTTCAGTATCACATGCATGCACTAAGTGGTATCATTAAGAGCTGAGATGGCGGATGGAATAAACGACTTCCGCATGCGAGAGGTTCTACACTTTGCAGCTCTGTATCTACGCCTAGATGGCATGAGTGCAAACTGATCATGCAGGGGGTGCGATTCATCTTCAACGACCTTTCGTGCTTTTGTGGCTGTTCTCTTATGCACCAGTTCATCCAAGCTTGGGAACTGAACCCCAACCACCTTTTCTGCCTGTCTGATCACTCTTACCAGATGGCTCTTGTCCTCTACAGTGGCCCCATAGTACCATACCATGAGGTTGAAGGTCAAAACACTTTCAATGCTGGCTCTGTAGAACATTGCCAGTATTTCAGGGCAGACCTTGAACTGCTTGAGTTTCCTCAGAAAGTATAATCTTGAATTGCACTTGCTAACTACCTTGGCTATGTGTTTTGACCACGAGAGATCTGAACTGATGATGCAGCCCAAGTATTTGTACTCTTGTACTTGTTCTACCTCTTTCCCCCCTATCACTAGTGGCTCTGTTTCCTTTTCCCCTCTCCTAAAGTCTGTGATCATCTCTTTTGTTTTGCCCACATTGAGGTCTAGGCTGTTCTGGTCACACCACTCTATCGATTGAACGAGCCCGGGCACACACACATGCAATCAAACACATTACCCGCTATTACGAGCTAGTCGTGTGACAGAGAGTTTTCTTGCACACGAGACTGTAGATGTTTCACGACGGCTTTAGCCGGAGTGAAACAGCAGCAGTCGAGTGTGCAAGAAAACTCTCTGTCACACGACTAGCTCGTAATGGCGATTATGTCTCACAGCTTCAACAGAGGAGAGAACAAACACGTTTTGCGTACTCACGCTTGATAAACCTAAACACAGGAAAAAGCCTTTTCTACTGCCGTAGGAAACCTCCCTCCTCCCTCCTCCTCTTTTTAGGCCGCTGCGCCCACCAGTCCCGTCGCATATATAGCCAACTTGGCTCCTGCGACGTACTATACCAGAACCAGAACCAGAACCACAGGAGCAGCCATTGTGGAGAGATCTACTTTTTGACGAAAGTGACCGAACAACTATAAATGACGTCTCGGTATATGTGAATGACGTCACAGTCATCGTCACAGTCTGTATCTTTTGAAGCATCGCAATCTTCATGACGTCTTTCTGTGTCTGCATCCGCGAAATGTTTGTTCTTTCCGGGATCTTTGTCATCTATGTTCAGAACTCTGTCCTTATAGTGTCAGACTAGCAGGCCTCCTGAGCGAGCCACTTTCCAAGGGCAGCTAAATTCGCGTATGGAAACAGTACTGTCGTCTTGGATGCCGTTTTCAGTATTCTGAGCGTTGAAGAACTTGTAAAGAGAAGAAACGATAACAGCAGGAGAAATAAAAGTCGTGCGTGCATTTTCAAAATGATTTTGGGGTTTTTGGAGGGACGATTTCGAGTTTGAATCCGTTCTTGCACATGCTCCAAAGCGTGTAACATACAATCTTGCACACGTTTGCTTTAGTAGTGGCAAAGAAGGAAAGCGTGTGACATAAGCTTCATATTTGGGCGTTTCAGGTTGACCGAAACTTCAAAGGAACTACAAAACACACGTCATGTACTGACTTTGTTGTTGTTTTGACATTGAACAGCACTCACACAGTATGCAATCAAACACATGACGTGTCGATACATAGTGTTTTGTTTTTGTTTAGTTTTGTTGTTGTTGTTGCTGAAACTGTTTCGTAACTGACACTTCTGTCAATCTGCAGATTATTGTTCAAAATGATTTCCAGTCTGTACGTACATGTACAGACAGCAGCCATGCTGTTGATGCAGTATTCATCAGAGTGGAAGACTCCCATGTACAAGGCAGGACAGATCTGTAACTTAAGCCATTATATATAATCGTTTACATGGGAAGGAATGCATCTTGAAGGACGCATGTGCAGATACTGGAAGGGAGGTAATTCGCTGTCAAAGAATATTCCAGGAGTGACAGCCTTGCCCAACACATTAGGCGTGACACCGAAAGGATCGGGGGTGCGTTGGTAGGGACTGGGGGGGGGGGGGGGGGGGGGGGGGGGGCTCGATTGTCGGACGAGCAATTATATGCATCAGGCTGTTAGCTGCTATTTTGTCATTCCATTATTAACCAAATCGCGCGATGCCTTCGAAAGCGAGAGAATCGCATCGAATGGCTTCGGAGAAAAGAAGTTCTTATTCAAGATC
>NC_090257.1:35465337-35487837 GCF_037325665.1 Littorina saxatilis
GAAGAAGAAGAAGAAACAAGGCCAGCGTGTCACAGAAACATTTTTGTTTACAAGTATTTTAAGTGCGAGATATCCTTAAATAGACACTGTATTTATGAGTAAAGTAGGGGAAGAAGTTGACCGAAAAGTCCAAATTGCAAGACGACGGCGTCATCAGCATCCCCCTCGTGTTAGACATAGACATATAACACTTTATAATCTCAACGAGGAGAAACTCGGGTGTGGTGTATACAGCATTACAATAAACAACATAAAACATAAGAACATAAATAAAATAAAATATTGAGGCGCAAATAGTGTTACGTACAGAGTTAATCTTAAAGTCAAATGATCGGATAGTTTGATTTTAGTCAAGACTGTCGCGAAAGAACGAAGAGGTCGTAACGAGTGGACTGGGTGGCCGAGTGGTAACGCACTTGCGCTCGGAAGCGAGAGGTTGCGAGTTCGACCCTGGGTCAGGGCGTTAGCAATTTTCTCCATCCTTTCCTAACCTAGGTGGTGGGTTCAAGTGCTAGTCTTTCGGATGAGACGAAAAACCGAGGTCCCTTCGGTTACTGGGGTGTGCACGTTAAAGATCCCACGATTGACAAAAGGGTCTTTCCTGGCAAAATTGTATAGGCATAAATAAAAAAATGTCCACCAAAATACCCGTCTGACTTGGAATAATAGGCCGTGAAAAGTAGGATATGCGCCGAAATGGCTGCGATCTGCTGGTCGATGTGAATGCGTGATGTATTGTGAACAAAATTCCATCTCACACGGCATAAATATTCCATCTCACACGGCATAAATAGATCCCTGCGCCTTGAGTCCGAATCTGGAGATATGCGCGCGATATAAGACTTGATATAACATAACGAGTGGTGTTGACTGGTAGACAGCATCTTGTTCTCTCCATTGATTGGTAGACAGTATTAATCGCGCAGTCAACCTCTGGGGACAGATGATTACTGTTGCTGACAGCCACAGCATTTCTTCTACAAATCCCACACTCCCCACACTAGGCATTTTCCGTGTGTTACACTCTGCTCTCGTTATTTCTCGTGCATCCGAAGTGAATAATTCAACTTTCCAAAATAGTCAAAACACATCACAACCGGCTCACTCAACGTTACAACCGTCGTGGACGTATTTCAAACCAGCTTGATTTATCACCGACCGTTGGGGTTAACAATTTCTGCCTTCTCTCCATCATTCTACACTCTCTCCATCATTCTCTCTAAGCTCTCTCCACGCCTGATGAATAATCATCAGTGATCACGTAACAGCTGCAGCAACTCGTCTGTATTTCTGTCTGTCCTGCGGCGCAATCTATCAGCGACTTCTCACAAGTGTTGGAGCTCCCCTCGTAAGACCGCGCGCTTTCCAGTTTATCTGCACGTACAGGCGTTCAGCACGAGCGTCAATATTTGGACAGTTGTCCACTTGGTGAGCTAAACGCCCGATAAACACCCTCTGACTCCACCCATCATCTTCACTGGCCTCTCTTGCTGCGAGGCTTCAGGCGCCATAGCAGACAGCATCTCTTTTAGGGATGCTCAAAATACACTTTAACTACTGTTATCTTCTCAACAAAGGCGCCGTTTCCAACCAAGTGTTCAAAGATGTTCCAGGCATCTTAAATAGTTTTAACCTATAAATCGTTTCTATCAAACTATTACGGTGTTCCTGTTTGCACACTAGCTACCCCAGTTCCAAGGTGTGCCTGATGACAGTTCCGTTTGTCCTGAATTTAGCAACTTATTTCAAGCGTTTAGCCATTCACTTCCAGCGTCCCCATGATAACAGCAAAGAGAAAGTTTGCTTAACCGGGGTGATTATCAACTGTACCGTTGGACAAAACGCACTGTCATTGTTCTTATTGGTGCATACAACGGTAAGACGTCACACCAGATAATGACAAAGTTAGTTAAAAGTCCATTATCATTTTCGCTGTGTGGGCTTTTTACATTTAGTCAAGTTTTGACTAAATGTTTTAACATAGAGGGGGAATCGAAACGAGGGTCGTGGTGTATGTGTGTGTGTGTGTGTGTGTGTGTGTGTGTGTGTGTGTGTGTGTGTGTGTATGTGAGTGTGTGCGTGCGTGCGTGCGTGCGTGTAGAGCGATTCAGACCAAACTACTGGGCCGATCTTTATGAAATTTGACATGAGAGTTCCTGGGATTGATATCCCCGAACGTTTTTCTCCTTTTTTGGACAAATGTCTTTGATGACGTCATATCCGGCTTTTCGTGAAAGTTGAGGCGGCACTGTCACGCTCTCATTTTTCAACCAAATTGGTTGAAATTTTAGTCAAGTAGTCTTCGACGAAGCCCGGACTTCGGTATTGCATTTCAGCGTGATGGCTTAAAAATTAATTAATGACTTTGGTCATTAAAAATCTGAAAATTGTAAAAAAAAAAAAAAAAAAAATTATAAAACGATCCAAATTTACGTTTATCTTATTCTCCATTATTTTCTGATTCCAAAAACATATAAATATGTTATATTAAAAACAAGCTCTGAAAATTAAAAATATAAAAATTATTATCAAAATTAAATTTTCCAAATCAATTTAAAAACACTTTCATCTTATTCCTTGTCGGTTCCTGATTCCAAAAACATACAGATATGATATGTTTGGATTAAAAACACGCTCAGAAAGTTAAAACGAAGAGAGGTATAGAAAAGCGTGCTATCCTTCTCAGCGCAACTACTAAACCGCTCTTCTTGTCAATTTCACTGCCTGAACGGTGGACTGACGATGCTACGAGTATACGGTCTTGCTGAAAAATTGCATTGCGTTCAGTTTCATTCTGTGAGTTCGACAGCTACTTGACTAAATGTTGTATTTTCGCCTTGCGCGACTTGTTTCTTATTATTATTTGTTTTTATTGGGAAGGTTGGGGGGGGGGGGGGGGGGGGGGGGCGTCTTTAAAACCCTGATGTAATGTCCAAACCTCAGCCATCATTGCCAGCCACTATCCTTGGCTACGTACTTTACTCCTAGGTCTACTATCTGTTTCTCAGCTGCAATGTGTTCTGACAGTAGGTATCATTTGCAGCAAGGCCATCCGTACAACTACCAACGTCGCTGACGCAGTGTTCTGATGTTATCAACTATTTAGCTCCATGTTTCTACTGATTCTTCTGTTGCAATATTCTGAAAGCACTTTGTAACTTTCCGTTTCCTTGTACAGGCATCTTGTTGAGAAAGTGGAGTTGACTTTAATTGAGTTGCCTATGTCTGAGTCTAAAACATCGCAAGGAACCATGCTGAACAGACAATTTTCGGAAATGACTCCGTCGGTTTTGTATAGGTTGTGAAAGAGAGAATACCTTTGCCTTTCCTCTGACAGATAACTTCACACGTGCTCCTGTCAACATGTTTCCGACACACCCCTAGCTAGTGATTGGCTCCCGCCAATGTTTGTCCGATTAAAACGCAAGGGCATTCACTCTTTCACAACCCATACAAACCCGACCGATTTATTTTTGGTATTCGTCTATTGAAGTCCTTATTTTGAGATTCACCAAAATTGGTCTCGCTCTCTTTCTACACACATATGCGCTCACGTCATTCTCACTCAAGGTGGACGATCTGTTTTGTTCACACTACTCCTGTTACACTCTCTCGCAGCCACTTCTACCTACCAGCTCTCACGCTCAAGATTCAGAGCTAATAATCTTGGGGGAAAAGGTTGCTTCGTCTCCTTGCAGATGGTTCAGTTCGAGCAACTCTGATAATGTACTAATATCCGCCCTGTCCTTTCCACTTTCTATGCTCGTCACAGGAATAGTGCCATCTGTCTCCTGTTGTCAAGTTCAGCCTTGTCTTTTATCCTTGGCTTTATCGGACATACCTGGGCTACTCTTGTCTTTGTCCTTGGCTTTATCTGACATACCTGGGCTACTCTTGTCTTTGTCCTTGGCTTTATCTGACATACCTGGGCTACTCTTGTCTTTGTCCTTCGCTGCATGTAAGTTTTTCTGGTACCTTTTTGAATAATATACGTGTGCTTTCTGCGAAGGTCTATTCTTGTGAATGCATTGTCCATTGTCCGCCTTTCCAAATGCAGTGATAAGTATTTCACCGACAAGCCTCTCTCTCTCTCTCTCCCTATCTCTCTCCCACAAGCACGCGCATTTATGGATGAAAAAAATCTTGTTGACATTCTCCAACCGCCTGTTTATACCCAATCCCCCTCAGCCCCTACCCCCTACCTCTAACACCGGCCTGCAACTTTTATTTTATATTATTTCCCCCAACGTTTACCCCAGGGACTGCACATTCTGTGTTAAACATCGATCGTCTATGCAGGACTTGAAATAGCACAGCCTTTAGCCGATGGTATGAAAATGTTGTATTTACGTCGACCGTCCCTGCTGACTGTTGCTTTCTCCCCATTGTCCTCCAGACAGCAAGAGTGTTTTCCTATTCAGCATAAGTGTTGACGCCGACACTAGACTTATTTGATGTAGGATTTTTTTCCTGCTCAGCGTTACTAATCGTTAACCATTGCGTGTTGAGGAAATGGTAGACACTTCACGACAGTGAGATTTTGTCGTGTGACAAGTGGTCAAAGAATACGAGACACCCAACAGTGACGTACACAAAGTTTCATATTGCAAGAGAGGAGGGGTCGGGGGAGGGGGAGGGAGGGAGAGAGAGAGAGAGAGAGAGAGAGAGAGAGAGAGAGAGAGAGAGAGAGAGAGAGAGAGAGAGAGAGAGAGACTGAAACTGAACTTTATTACCAAAGGATAGAGGTTTTAGGCAAAGCCTAATCTTACAACCTGTCCCTTATACAAACACTTAATACAGACGCACATAATATAGATAGTAAAATTGACAAGGTTATTGTTTCTTACAGACGTACATAATGTAAATAGTAATAAGAAAAGGGTTATGGTTTTGTATACACACTCAAAAATGGGAAAAACAATATAGTGTGGAAATTGCAGCATAGTTGCAATAATGCATTGCATATAAACATCCAAAACAACTAATAACAAAAGGGAGAAAACAAATGTGGGGAGGAATTGTCCCAATCAGAGAGAGAGAGAGAGAGAGAGAGAGAGAGAGAGAGAGAGAGAGAGAGAGAGAGAGAGAGAGAGAGAGAGAGAGAGAGAGAGAGAGAGAGAGTGTACCTTCCACAAAGGAAACACTCTGACAGGTAGACGTCTTGACATACAATCGTAATTATGTCTGAGCTTACTTTAATGATTCCATCCATTCGTGAAGCCACGAGAAAGAGATACCTTACCTGCAACAGAAGAAGAAAAAAAACCATTCATAATATATTTGCATTTAAAACTACATCAACCACCACAAGAGAGAGTAAAAGAGAGAAAAGAGAGAGAACAATCGCGGAAACCCGCATGCACTCACATAATTTTATACATGTACTTTAGAACTGTTGGCACAACCACCAATTCGAAGTGGACTGTTGTCAAATATTACACCGCTATTAAGACACAACAAGAGACTGAGACCAGCAGAAATGGAAGTAGAGTTTAAAGGTACATCCCCTCTCGTGTAAACGATCATATTTACTCCCACAGATGTCTTCGTGATTATGCAAAGGATACGAGCATCCTTCAACTTGAACAGAAACGAAAATCAACACCCTGGCTGCTTCAAATGCACAGTGGGAACATTTTGATAAACTGCACACAAGTCATGTCGATCTAATAAATTAATCCAGCAAGCAGTTCCCACTCTGATGACAAGCAAGAAGCAGCAACGATTTTTGGTATGTGTCCAAATAAATACATACTAATATCCCTTGTACAATCGTGGGAAGGTGTGAGGTGGTGAGCATGACAGTGTACGCAGGGAGGGCACTATCTTTAACAGGAGCAGCATACGGCCTAACAACGATGCGAGGAAGACGTCAAGAGATGGTCCCCGCGCCTAGATACGGCAGGAAGCGCACACACTACAGGCCTCTATTCCGGGTCTTCACAGTGCGTGACTTGCACGTGATGCCCGTCTTCAGACGGCGATCGACCTCATCTTCCTTCCTTCTGTGTTTCTGTCGTGTATGCCAACACACACGCAAAAACTGACATTCAGACATATACAAAGACAGGCTTGGTATGTGTGTATGTGTTGTGTGTGTGTGTGTGTGTGTGTGTGTGTGTGTGTGTGTGTACGTGTGTGTGTGCGTGCGCCTGAGAGAGAGAGAGAGAGAGAGAGAGAGAGAGAGAGAGAGAGAGAGAGAGAGAGAGAGAGAGAGAGAGAGAGAGAGAGAGAGAGAGAGAGAGGACGTCAGTTTCTATCTTGTTTTCCTCTGTGTGCGTGCATTTGCATGTCTATGCGAGCGAGGAAGAGACGCAGACACTTCTGTTCTTTCTGGGAATGAAAGTCAACCAACTCCTGTTCTTTTTCTATACCCTCCGATTCCGGACTCGCTATTTCTGTCGAACTGGTTTACTCACTCACACTTTTTCCCCAGTGCATGCACTTGGCTTATTTAGCCTGTTAATTAAGTTTTAATGTACTAAAGCAGATGTGCCATGACGCATATGACGTAGAGCGGCTGGGCAGAGCATGAGTTCGCACTGTTATTCTCAGTCTATACGAATACACGAATTGCAAATACACAAAGAAAAGACTTTTGGATTCGTAATAAAAAGGGCTACATCTATTAGTTCTATATATTGGAAGTTTCAAGTTCACAGAATCTTGAAGAAAGAAAGAGAGAGAGAGAGAGAGAGAGAGAGAGAGAGAGAGAGAGATATTGGAAGTTTCAAGTTCACAGAATCTTGAAGAAAGAAAGAGAGAGAGAGAGAGAGATATTGGAAGTTTCAAGTTCACAGAATCTTGAAGAGAGAGAGAGAGAGAGAGAGAGAGAGAGAGAGAGAGAGAGAGAGAGAGAGAGAGAGAGAGAGAGAGAGAGAGAGAGAGAGAGAATCTCCCCTTAACCCACCCCACCCCCTCAAAAATATGATCCCAGATAATTATGTCCCCTCTCAAAGGTACGTTCTGATCGATCATAAAAGTGCGTTCAAAGCTTTCAAATTGTTTATAAACTTTGAGAATTTCAAGAAGTAGCTAATCAGTATATGGTGCAACGTTTCAGGTGAATTAATGAGTGTATGCTGTGCCCAGAGCACCAATGCTTGTAGCAGTAGAATTCCACAAAACAGCTATACATCTGTCGGGCCCGCATACCGGCGGATTGTGACCTTTAAAGCTGAAGAGTACCGATTAAACTAATTATTGTCTTTTGAAAGAAATGGGAGGCACAATGCAGCTGAGATCCATCCTTAACTACTGTGATCAATGCTAATATTATAAGTAATTATTACTTTAGGCGCGAGTATGCTGTCATGGCCTATCCGTTACAATTTCTCTAGTTCTGCTCAAAGCTGACATGCGCAACGATACGACGCATGCAGCTCAGGTGCGTGTGCGTGTCTCGAGTGTCCAACCTGAGTCTCTCACTGCGCGCCCTCTAAAAAGCCCGAATGAATGTCAGAAGTGCTCTTGTAGCGTATATAGTCTTGAGTCGGGCGTTTGAAAATGCCTGAGCCTGAAGGCGGGTGTAACTAACACCTCTTGGTATCAGTCTGCCTTAGTGATGAGGACAACAGTTGGCCAGATGACCAGAATAGCGCGCTGCATTTTCCTGCATAGACCTAAGGCGCGTCTGCCGCGACGGTGCCTGACCTAAACATTGGCGGGCACTGCTCACAGCCCGGCACACGGCACTGTAAACATTCCCCGTCCCTTCACCTCTCTCGCCACCATCCGCCCTACCCTTGGTCTCATGCCTGTATAGCCAGTGCTTGTCCTGGCAAGACCTGTAGGACAGGAAACATCCATCTGCAGATGTGCCCAGTCTGACTGCAAACCTCACCTGTTACTTCTGTTGAAAGCAAACCGGGGTGAACGATTCTTTCGTGCACTGTGCAGCACAGTGACTTTCAAGAGGGCACATGTGGGAGACTTGGTAAAGACAGTTGAGAGAAACACACGCATATGATTTATCAAAGGACAGTGTCCAGGGTAGTCAAAGATGGATCGGAGCTGCGTTGTATCCCGTCTTTCTTTCAAAAGCCAATCCATTAGTTTTATCGGTACGCCTCACCTTTAAGAGTGATTCAGTTCATCGGGCCATCAGCATTTCTGTGAATCATTCGCATTGAACCCTTTCCCATGACTATGGCACCTCTATCGATTTGAAATAAGACAGAAATATCCTTCAGATGAAAAGAAAGCGCAAATGCCAAGCAAGAAAGACCTTGACCGCTTTGAACAGCGACACTTTGAGAAGAGCTCGAACACCAACCATGCAAGAAGTCCGCACACCGAACCTGGCTTCTTTGTCTCGAGAAGAAAGGGGCAAAAGAACCAACAACAACACACACTCACACAAAGGGAATTAAAACACAGAAAATCAATCGGACTCCATTATCACGGCTCTGGGAAGAAGGACATAGACAAAGAACATACAGACGAAGAAAACTAGGAAAGTGCCAGAACAAAAAGAAAAGAATAAGACAAAGTCAGTGAGCGGACTTGAGTCAGTCAGTTTTCTCCGTGTTCATTGTGTTTCTCGATTGCGTGATGGTAGCCAGGGCAGAGATAATTGCCAATAGGACGGTTTGTAATTGACGCCCTATGGGGTTCAGCACAGATTAACTTACGAGCCTTGACAACGACTGGCGAAAAAAGCGTTGCCCGAACCCTTGCAAGGCCACCGTGGCAAATAATGCCGTAACAACTTGACTCATATCTTAGGTACTAGGTGCAAAACCAAAGGCAAAGACATGACAATGACCATTAGACAACAGAAGCTAAAATGTTGGTTAGTAACTACAGTTGAAACTATGATTTTCTATAATGCGCTGAGCTTTTGTTCGCTAAGAACTAACTGAGAGTGAAAAATGTTCCCGAACAAAGAAAGTGAGAGTGCAACAGAATGTAACTCTTTCGTGTTTAGCTGCTGTTTGTGGCTTGCTGACTAACTGAGTGTACCAAGTCCTCGCACTTAGTCACTGACCATGGGATAAAATGAAACTCTTCTCTTCTGCGCCGGGCTTTCTTTCTTTATTTGGTGTTTAACGTCGTTCATAATTGTGTACCTATACCCGTGTGACTTGGAATAATAGGCCGTGAAAGGTAAATATGCGCCGAAATGGCTGCAATTACTGGCCGTATAAAATTTCATCTCACACGGCATCACTGCTGAGCGCCTAGAACTGTACCCACGGAATATGCGCGATATAAGCCTCATTGATTGATTGATTGATTGATTGGTTATCAACCGTTCAAGGTTATATCGCGACGGGAAAAAGGGGGGGGGGGAGATGGGATAGAGCCACTTGTTAATTGTTTCTAGCTCACAAAAGCACTAATCAAAAAATTGCTCCAGGGGCTTGCAACGTAGTACAATATAATTATGACCTTATTGGGAGAATGCAAGTTTCCAGTACAAAGGACTTAACATTTCTTACATACTGCTTGACTAAAATCTTTACAAACATTGACTATATTCTATACAAGAAACACTTAACAAGGGTAAAAGGATAAACAGAATCCGTTAGTCGCCTCTTATCTGCGCTGGGCTTTTATTGCATCTCGAACTAAGTTTGTAACATGTACCCGCACTAAATAAGTGAGCGGGTGACAGTCACACTATACTACCCATGTTCTAAACAAGGTCGTAGCTCGGTCACCATGGACGACCTGGGTTAAAAGCTGTCAAGGCCGAGAGACACCAAGCAAAAGTGGATAGCACCCAACCGGGTGAGAACAAACCGCAGGTTCTGATTCGTTGAAATCACTACAAATCTCAATTTCAACCAATCCAACACCGCTGGCTGGCTCCCACCCGGCTGGTAACTTTCTCGTGCGCCTCGGCCCTGGTGAGCAACCTTAACCTTGGCCGTCTGGTGAACAACCTTAACCTTGGCTGTCTGGTGAACAACCTTCCCGAGAGACAGGCTGTGAAGAGCACTGTGTACCCGAGAGAAATACCCCTGACAAGGGAGAAATCCCGAGCAGAATGTGATCATCTGCAACGAGCAGGTTCCTAGGGCTAACAGCTCTGGGACACTTCAAGGGTGACAACGTTGAGCGGTCTAACTTAGTCAGTCCTTCCCATGAGGGTTTGTGGGATGAATTACTCTCACACAGAAATGGAGAAGAAACTGTGACGGCCACACCTTGTCCTCGTGGGTTAGAACTGGTTCTCTTGTTTCCCTGACTCCGTGCTGCAAGGCTGTGAGTGAGCTCGGCGAGGGTGCCGTGAGACTGATTGCTACGTAACGACTGCACCGGCGTTTTTCTGTCTCCTCCGTTATCACGTTCTTTTCTTTGGTGGCCAGTAACACATACAAATTAAAACAAGGGGTGTTTGTGTGTGCGTGTGTGGGGGGGGGGGGGGGTAGGTGGGATGATAGAGGTTGGCGGTGGTGGATTATTGCAGAGAGGGGCCCGGTAGCTCAGTTGGTAGAGCACTGGACTTGTGATCGAAAGGTCGCAGGTTCGAATTCGGGCCGGGACGGACACGGGTCAACTTTATGTGCAGACCCAGAGACGGAAGCCATGTCCCACCCCCGTGTCATCACAATGGCACGTAAAAGACCTTGGTCATTCTGCCATAAGTGCAGGTGGCTGAATACACCTAAACACGCACACACCTGGGTAGCGCGACTCCGTTGCTGCTAGCTTTCCACTGGGAGGAAGCGACCCGAATTTCCCAGCGATGGGAAAATAAAGTAATGAAAAATGAAAAAATGAAAGAAAAAAAAATATGACAGTTTGCAATTCACTCTTTACCTGACCCAGCACAAAATCCGCCCTGAGCACTGACACCGACTGATTGAGCTTGAAGAGTGAAACAAGGCGCACTGCATAGTGAGTCATGGGCGACCAACACCCCCACCCCCCGACACACACACGCATGAACACACATATTGGTTGGGACTAGAAAGAATTTACCCGATGCTACCCAGCATGTCGTAAGAGGCGACTAACGGTTCTGTTTCTTCTCTTCTTTTGTCTTATTTCTGCCTTACCAGTCCTTTCACCAATATTTCCTTCCAAGAAAACTCTCCCTACTATTCCCAGCAGTTTTCCAATTCTTTTCTGTCTTATTTCTACCTGACTGGATCCATCACCTTTATTTCACTTACCAAAAGTCTTCTTTTCCACATCCTTATTTCTCTGCACCCCGCATGTCGTATGAGGCGACTAACGGATTCTGTTTCTCCTTTTACCCTTGTTGAGTGGTTCTTGTATAGAATATAGTCAATGTTTGTAAAGATTTTAGTCAAGCAGTATGTAAGAAATGTTTAGTCCTTTGTACTGGAAACTTGCATTCTCCCAGTAAGGTCATATATTGTACTACGTTGCAAGCCCCTGGGGCAATTTTTTGATTAGTGCTTTTGTGAACAAGAAACACTTAACAAGTGGCTCTATCCCATCTCCCCCCCTTTCCCCTATCCCATCTCCCCCCTTTCCCTCGTCGCGATATAACCTTCGTGGTTGAAAACGACGTTAAACACCAAATAAAGAAAGAAACACACACACACACACACACACACACAAGCTCGGCTCATCTCCCAACACCCGCGCGCCCCAAAGCAAAGGAAGACTCGGACAATGGAGGGATGATAAGGGGATATAGCTCAGTTGGTAGCGCGCTGGATTTGTATTCAGTTGGCCGCTGTCAGCGTGAGTTCGATCCCAGGTTCGGCGGAAATTTATTTCAGAGTCAACTTTGTGTGCAGACTCTCTTCGGTGTCCGAACTCCCCCCCCCCCCCCCCCGTGTACACTACATTGGGTGTGCACGTTAAAGATCCCACGATTGACAAAAGGGTCTTTCCTGGCAAAATTGCTTAGGCACAGTTAATAATTGTCTACCTATACCCGTGTGACTTGGAATAATAGGCCGTGAAAGGTAAATATGCGCCGAAATGGCTGCAATTACTGGCCGTATAAAATTTCATCTCACACGGCATCACTGCAGAGCGCCTAGAACTGTACCCACGGAATATGCGCGATATAAGCCTCATTGATTGATTGAAGTCAGCCTCAGTTGTGCAGGCGAGGGGACAGAAAGAGCGTCTTGAACAGACAGTGACCAGAGACCCGGAACAAGCTGGACATGACACGAGGTAAGCCTCCTCCACGTGAGGTCTCACATCCCTCTCTGCAATTAGTCCTTCCACCTGCCAACGGTTTCCGCTAATTCCATTGAAAAAAATACCACGTGAACGGTTGCCATGGGTAAGGGGCTGGACGCGGATGCAGCTAGTTCAAATGTACTCACGCACGTTGACAAGCAGAGTTAGCGCTCGGCTGAGGACAGTCAGTTCAAATGTACCCAAGACATTTTGAAAACAATGCCGGATCTGGGAGCTGTGTTAGTGACAGAGCTAATGACTGTATGGGGACTCAGTACAAGTGTACCCAAGACATTCTGCCACTAGAAAAGCGGAATAGTGTTTGGTTGTGTGTTGGTCCCAAAATGTGAAAAACTAGGTCGTTACTTTGCAAAATAGAGACCGCAAGGGTTGAAAGTCCACCAAAACTAAGCATGACATCGTGTAATTGTGAAATTGCATGAGAGCATGCCCCGTCGGAAAATGTTTGGGAAAAAAATGCAAACTCGTGCAATTTGGTGCAACCCGGGAATTTCAAGAATGATCTGTGGAGCTTTGACAATGACGGAAATCCGCCCATTGGTGCAAAAAATCTAATGCCCGCTAAATTAGCCTGATAAGGGAGGTTGTTAAAACAGAGTGGTCACTGTCGTTTTGCATGCACAGGGAAGAGCGGAAAACTCCCATTGCGTTGAGCCATAGACCAAATAGCCTGGACCGCCATCTCGTCACGTGACCCTTCGAGGTCACGACTCTCGACTTTCAGGGGCGCGTCGCGTCCGGTTTGAAAGGCCAGCGATTCGAAGACAGTGAAAAGAAAGCACGCTCCAGTTATTTGTGACAATGGGAGGTGACAATGAACTGGATTTTCCAAAACTCCAAACTAAACTTAACAAAACTCATCGAAAAACATGTTCCATATGCACTTTTGCTGAGTTTATTTTAGCATTTTCAGAACTTACCTCGGCAACTTCGTCCATGTTTACAATCGACACCGGATATCACGTCCCCCTGATTTCTGAAAGGCTTGTTAGCGTAGGTTCCTAAATTCTTTTCTTTATTTGGTGTTTAACGTCGTTTTCAACCACGAAGGTTATATCGCGACGGGGAAAGGGGGGAGATGGGATAGAGCCACTTGTAAATTGTTTCTTGTTCACAAAAGCACCAATCAAAAATTTGCTCCAGGGGCTTGCAACGTAGTACAATATATTACCTCACTGGGAGAATGCAAGTTTCCAGTACAAAGGACTTAACATTTCTCACATACTGCTTGACTAAAATCTTTACAAACATTGACTATATTCTATACAAGAAACACTTAACAAGGGTAAAAGGAGAAACAGAATCCGTTAGTCGTTTCTTACGACATGCTGGGGAGCATCGGGTAAATTATTTCCCCTAACCCGCGGGGGGGGGGGGGGGGGGGGGGGGAGTTTCCTAAATGCGAGAGGCCGCTACCTCGTAATAGAGAGAAAGAGCGGAGAGAGAGCTAGTTGGCGGTCCAGGATAAATGGTCTATGGTTGAGCCAAGAAAGACCACAGCGACCAAACTTGGCTGATTAACCAAGCAGTAGCATCTGCCATCACACACTCTCGGGTGGCCTCTTTTCTCAATGTTCCACATTTATTTTTTATTATTTATTAAATTCTTTTTGTGTGTGGTTGCAAATGGGCCTGGCAACTGTGCAACAAAGCAGATAGCGTCAAGCTATAAACCCCTTGTGTAAGCTTGATTCGCAACAAGCACTTCAGAGGTTAAAACCTAAGAAATTTGGAATACATCCATTTTTTTTACTTACTCCCTCCCTAGTGTGTAATGATGCCTGGGACTATGTCTTCTAGTCATTTTTGTTCAGTAGACGGCGTCACCGGCATTGGCCAAGAAAAAGTATCAAGTGCTATTATGGTTGGAGTGTTTGTATTTGTGCGTACGGGTGTATAATTATATCTGTATGCGTGTGCGCAAGCTGTTGTATTCCCAATCTATGAGGTTTTAACCTCTGTAGTGCTTGTCGCGTGCATGCGCCCGTGTGTGTGTGTGTGTGTGTGTGTGTGTGTGTGTGTGTGTGTGTGTGTGTGTGTGTGTGTGTGTGTGTGTGTGTGAGTGTGAGTGTGTGTGTGTGTGTGTACGTACGTACGTACGTACGCATGCGCACGTGTGTTTAATTCAAAGCTAGTCCCAAAGCAAAATACAAACCTTCAAAACGCAATCTGATCTTAACAAGGCCAGCTAGGTCCACGATCAATCTTTTCCTCGTAATCAATCTTGTGTGAAATGGAAGAAGAATTAGGTGAAAGGAAGAAAACCCTCCCGGAATACATTTCAGAAGAGTCTGTGGATTGGGAAGAGGAAATTTACCCAAGCCAATTTTATTTCTGATGACCAATCTGTTTTTGTGTAGATCATACATACACATCATTCCCCTGCTCTGTCCGTCTGTCTGTCTGTCTGTCTGTCTGTCTGCCTGTCTCTCTCTCTCTCTGGTAATCGAGTTTTTCTGTCTGTGTGTCTGTCTTTCTATCTGCCTGTTAGTCTGCCTGTTAGTCTGCCTGTCTCTCTCTGCCTGTCTCTCTCTGCCTTCCTGCCTGCCTGCCTCTCTCTCTCTCTGCCTCTTCCTTCCTGCCTGCCTCCATCTCTCTCTCTCTCTCTCTCTCTCTCTCTTTTTTTCCCCTTTTGTTATCTCTCTGTCTCTGTCTCTCTCTCAGAAGGCTTTACCCACAAAGTGTTAAGTTTAGGTCCCAGCTCACGAAGATAAGACAGAAGAGTACAAAAGAGGATCCCACAAGCTGCAAAAAGGGCGAATTTGCAGGAGCTAGGTGGAGCAGGGCAATTTTTTCTCCACCAATCTCACCCGCGGAAAGCTCATACCAAAGATCTTGTAGGCTACGCTCATACTGAGACTCAATTCTGTGGCCTCGAATTCCTCCTAAGACTAATTACTACCAACACTTTTATATCCCTGTGTCTTTGCAATGTCTGGCTCTCCTTTCTCCTTCCTCCTGCCAGCGTGCGGAACACTGCAACTTGGATCATTGAAGTTTGGGGAGCACTGGAGCCATGTTCTTCCCCCCAAAAAATAATAGCCTGGAGCCACCTAGACAACAAGATAGTGCACTCAGACAGTACTGAGGCCTTCAAGTCGACTCTAGCACCCCGGTAGTGGCCGATAACAAGCACGCTGAGCACCCCACCCGCTGCACCAACGCCAGTTATCTGGATGCAGCAACGTACCCAATCATAATCAGAATCATTAGAATAGTTATTTTTCAACAAGGTATGCCAGCCAACTTTTCGTCTGTGTGATTACTGTACAGCAGGACACCGCCTCATTGCCACTAACCTGACGATGACCAACGACCAATGATTGAGAGTCAAACAAACAACCAAACAAAATTTCGAACATCTGATAAACAAAGAGAAAACTTTTAAACAAACAAACCACCAACCATACAAAACCCCAAGAAGAACACATAGGAAGAAATAGGATGAGAAGGAAGGAGAACGGAGGAGAAAAACAAGAAGACATACAAGAAAGGGAGTAGGGGGGGGGGGGGGGTGAGTGCGCTTCAGAAGCCGATGCAGGAAAGAGAAAATAAGGAAGAAGTCGGTACAGCGGGCAGCATTGACAAAAAGGAGACAAAAAATCCGAACAGGAAAAGAAGTTAAAGAATTTAAGCAAAAGCAAGTACAAGACAAGCTGCAAGGGAAAGGCAATAAAACAACACGTGCACCGACGTAAGTTTCGTTTCACATGCATTGGCCTTTTGGTTTTTACGACATGCACTTGAAGCTTTTATTGTAACGCCACGCGTTTTGTTCTTCCGCTCTTTTTGCATGTCGACCTTTACGTTTTTGTTGCCACGTGCTGAGAATGACGTAAACTGCACCAGTAACCAGCCGTCCCCTGGTCAGTGTTAAGACTGGAATTCATTCCACGAAAAAATGGGAGTGATGAGGAGAAGTTGGGGCGTGGCATTAGCGTGAGAGGGGCTAACACCCACACACACTCTATCCCTCCTTTAATTTCGCGCCCTGACAAGTAACTTGCTTTTTCTGCAATGCTTTATGCTCTTTATTTTTTTATGTTTTTGTTGTACATTGAGGGGCTGTAGTCTAGACATGGCTCCAGTGCTCACCAAACTTCGAAAATGTGATATTCACACTTAAAATAAGGGGCAGACTGACGGAGGTTGGCTTGCATTTATACTATCATTCTGTACTCAATAATAGGCACTAAATACACATCAAACTTAAACTTGTCATGTCCTGATTAAAATACAAGTTCTGACTGAAGGGGGTGCGTTTGCATCTGAATCACTCAACGCGCTGCAGGAATGGAATGGAGCCACAGTGGAACCTGCCTTTTAAGACCCCCAATTTAAGACTCCCTCTCTTTCAAGACCCTCTTTTTTCAGACTTTCTGTTCCTAGCCTTTGTAAATGTACCCCCATTTAAGACTCCCTCCTTTTTAAGACCTGATTTTCTCAGATTTGTGGAGGTCTTAAAAGGGGGGTTCTACTGTACACGAATCAAGCTTCAAAGCGTTCTGCGCAGTCCGTTCAACCACACCGACAGAACGATGCGTACGTACTTGCATTACAAATGCAGCTCAATCAGCCAGGAATGCACCTCGGAGTCTCTGCGTATCACCTGGGCCAGGTGCGGAATTTGACCACTTACCAGGCGTAACACACCGCAACATGTTGTTTTAACACTAATTAAACATGTCAGGTCGCAAAATGTTGTTCTAATGAGTCGGTCAGGTGTGGAGAGTCAGGTCGCAAAATGTTGTTCTAATGAGTCGGTCAGGTGTGGAGAGTCAGGTCGCAAAATGTTGTTCTAATGAGTCGGTCAGGTGTGGAGAGTCAGGTCGCAAAATGTTGTTCTAATGAGTCGGTCAGGTGTGGAGAGTCAGGTCGCAAAATGTTGTTCTAATGAGTCGGTCAGGTGTGGAGAGTCAGGTCGCAAAATGTTGTTCTAATGAGTCGGTCAGGTGTGGAGAGTCAGGTCGCAAAATGTTGTTCTAATGAGTCGGTCAGGTGTGGAGAGTCAGGTCGCAAAATGTTGTTCTAATGAGTCGGTCAGGTGTGGAGAGTCAGGTCGCAAAATGTTGTTCTAATGAGTCGGTCAGGTGTGGAGAGTCAGGTCGCAAAATGTTGTTCTAATGAGTCGGTCAGGTGTGGAGAGTCAGGTCGCAAAATATTATTCTTACGAGTTGGTCAGTAGCACTGGTCACCATCACCGCGATTATCCCCTGAACAGTTGAAAGCAAACCACTTGTGCACATAATGAGATGTTATCCGCGTCATGTGTGGGAGGAAGGACCCCTCTGTTTTAAGACCTTGGCTCCAGAGATTTGTTTTCTTCGTCGGCAAAAATTACGGGCTTTAATGAATAATTTCTTGTTTTTAAACATGGTCCTGAAACACACGAGGTATTAAAATGGGGTATGGGGTTTGGGTGGGAGTGGGGGTTGCAGGACATCTATGAGAGGTACCATTGCAGGCTGCATTCGATCTTTGAATGAGAAAAGGTTATCTTCTTACTCCCGCCCCGAGCGCGAGCCCATACATCAACTTCCATTTTAAAATCCCCCTGAAATTATATAAGACCTATTTGTTCAGATTACTGAATTCCTAAACAGAGATGTTTCACTGTAGTCATAACACACTAACTCAAATAACAGCTGTTAATTACGTCAGGGGAGAGCCGGCGGGAAGGAGATTGCAGGCAGACGGCAGGGCCAAGGAATCAACTGGAACATCTTTGTTCCAGGTTTGTTTTTGTTTTTCTGCTACTTGCGATCGTTCACAAAGCATGCCTCGTGTTGTCAGCGTTGAATTCTTTTAGTTTGAAGGCCCATCGTCTGAGATCACGCAGGAGTAATACGAAGAATAATAGTAGTCTGCAAACTGTAAATTTACTCATGATATCGTTGTAACAACGGTACCAGTTTAGTTTAGCTTCTTTTGTCGGCTTTCTGCCTACGGGGCTACATTGCTTTCTACAGCCAGGGTAAACAGCTCTGGTGGGTCTTTCCCACCACCAAGCGAGTGATCCACGTACAGCCAGTGTAAGCAGCTCTGGTGGGTCTTTCCCACCACCAAGCGAGTGATCCACGTACAGCCAGTGTAAGCAGCTCTGGTGGGTCTTTCCCACCACCAAGCGAGTGATCCACGTACAGCCAGTGTAAGCAGCTCTGGTGGGTCTTTCCCACCACCAAGCGAGTGATGCACGTGCAGCCAGTGTAAGCAGCTCTGGTGGGTCTTTCCCACCACCAAGCGAGTGATGCACGTACAGCCAGTGTAAGCAGCTCTGGTGGGTCTTTCCCACCACCAAGCGAGTGATCCACGTGCAGCCAGTGTAAGCAGCTCTGGTGGGTCTTTCCCACCACCAAGCGAGTGATCCACGTACAGCCAGTGTAAGCAGCTCTGGTGGGTCTTTCCCACCACCAAGCAAGTGATCCACGTGCAGCCAGTGTAAGCAGCTCTGGTGGGTCTTTCCCACCACCAAGCGAGTGATCCACGTACAGCCAGTGTAAGCAGCTCTGGTGGGTCTTTCCCACCACCAAGCGAGTGATCCACGTACAGCCAGTGTAAGCAGCTCTGGTGGGTCTTTCCCACCACCAAGCGAGTGATCCACGTACAGCCAGTGTAAGCAGCTCTGGTGGGTCTTTCCCACCACCAAGCGAGTGATCCACGTACAGCCAGGGTAAGCAGCTCTGGTGGGTCTTTCCCACCACCAAGCGAGTGATCCACGTACAGCCAGTGGAAGCAGCTCTGGTGGGTCTTTCCCACCACCAAGCGAGTGATCCACGTACAGCCAGTGTAAGCAGCTCTGGTGGGTCTTTCCCACCACCAAGCGAGTGATCCACGTACAGCCAGTGTAAGCAGCTCTGGTGGGTCTTTCCCACCACCAAGCGAGTGGTGCACGTGCAGCCACAACACGAAGCCCGGGCTGTCAGCAGCAGAAGACTGCCCAGAGAGTAGGCTCTGCCAGATTAACGCTCATAACTGTCATGTTCACTCGTCTTGGGTCAATCTGTGCAAGTCCTAAGCCGGTATAAGCATCACTGCTAGCCGAAATCAATAATCTGTCGGACAACTGACCGCGACTCCTCTGCTTCCGCGAAACCTGTGGGTGAAAGTCGTTTGTTCATGTCAATGCTTCGTATTCCCTCAGGTGCCAGGAGACAGGTTCCCCATTACTCTCACTGGTACTTGCTGTTGGTGTTTATACATATAGATCGCTTACTTCCATTTGATTCTCATTAGATCTTGTCATTAGTACTATGTCTCCCTTGGTTGTCATTATAGAAATCTTGACCCTTCATCACTTCTGCAACGCTCTTAGCTACTGTATCTCCTCTCAAAGACACACCATTGAACCTGAGATAACATCTCATCATCAGTACAATCTGAAATTTCAATCTCGACTTCTGACGTCATAGGAAGTGTCGGAAAGGGCACGCTTGACTGGTCAACAACATGCACGCGCTTCGTAATGCCGCTGCTGACGTCAGATGGCCATTATTAAAGATCACATTAGTCTCGAGTTTTGAAATCCACCAGTCATCAAAGAAGTTCTCCCCTCTCCGGCGAAGTTCGTGAAATGTTTGAAAGTAGATTTACTTACATGCTGCAGACGGAAAAAGCCGGGTGTCTCACAAGAAAAGGTTTCAGGCGGATTTACACACACTGCTGCCTTAAAATGGTCTGATCTAGTTCGTACTTTTAGGGTCTATTTCTGTGTCTGTGTGCATGCAACGACACCGTTAATTCACAAAAAGTGTTTGACGAACGTCCGATGTTCCGTGCTTTATGTCGTCTGGGCTGTGTACAAGTGTGTGCAAAGTACCTTGTTGTTGACGTCGTTCTATCTTGGTCAGAAGGGGGAGGGGGGCGGGATGGTGGTGGATTGATTTGATTTGATTTGATTGTTGTTGCTTTTTGGGTCCAGCGGACCATATAGGCCAAATCAGAACCCCGGTGGTCAAAATTGAGTGGTCGATGTCCTACAGGATTCCTCGTACTATGCCACATTTGTCTTAGTACCATGACGAGAGATCGGTGATTGGCCATACTTAGTGTAATTAGTGCTCATGAGTATTCTCTCTCTCACTCTTTCTCTTTTGCTGTGTGTGTGTGTGTGTGTGTGTGTGTGTGTGTGTGTGTGTGTGTGTGTGTGTGTGTGTGTGTATGTGTGTGTGTGTGTGTGTTTTCGCGTGCGTGCGTTGTATTTGTATCCGTGCGTGCATGCGTCTGTTTCCTGTCTCTGTGGCTGCTAGCACTCTGGTGCATGGACTCGGTTGGGTTTTATCCATCCTTTATTATACCAAAAACGTTGATACGGCTGTTGACCTTATTTACCTATGTGTGATTGTCGGTACGTACTCTCTCGGAGGTCGCTGCACCTTTTTGTTTCGGTGAGACGAGTATGCGTGAGACAGGATTGGTGGTGGTGGTTGGAAGTGGGGATGAGGGCAGGATTACTCAAAACAGCAGCAGTCGCATTTCTCTGATAAGTTTGAAATAATAACACACCTAGTTGGTGTTAAAATCCTGGGGGGAGGGGAACCCACCTCAAGTCGTACTCACAAGAAGAGCAACACTTGCGACTGTAACAAGCATTCCAAGTTATCTGCCCTCCGACCAAGACTCTCTAACTGTACTTTAGTTCTTATTGATTCCAATCAATTTGATTAACAACAACAACAACAACAACATACCTTATACAAAAATTTAAACTAAAAACAATCAAATAAAAAAAATACTGAAATTGATTAAAAAAACAAAACCAAAAAAAACAATGAAAGACGCCATCACGTTATACGCATCCCAGGCATCTGAGTGGCTGCGGTAAATTTCAACCCACAAGCCCTTCATTGAAATTGCACCAGGCGTGGCGAAGAGCGTGTAAAGCAAGCCACGGGGTGCGCAGAAGGCCATACAGCAGCACAGGTTGCAGCCCGTTCTGCAGAGGGCGATTCAACGAGGAATGGATGGAGATAAGCCGCAACCGTGTGCAGTGGTGGTATTGGAATGCCAGGCGCTATCTTGGGGGCATTAGGAGAGCGCGAAATTACCCTGTCAGCCTTACCACTACACCCGATGTCTTCCCCAGGCGCCGTGTGTGTGTGTGGCGATTGTATGTGCCCCTTTAACCGGCCCCCCCAAAACAAATAACTGCTTTAAAATGGCGATTGGGTGAAGGGGAGACGCCCATAAACGCGCAAAAGAAGAAAAAAACAAGGTGCATTTGGGAGTTTGAACCGATATACGCAGAAGGAGTAGTATTTGTAGCCATCATTTACAGTTACAATCGTTCTCGCGTCAGTGACTGTGTGCACCATCTTGGATCTGTTCCGGTGTGACGGGGTGCTTTACAACAACAACAACAACAACAACCACCTTTACAACCACAACAACAACAACAACGTCTGGCTTCTTCTTGTACAGAAAGATGGGAATCTGTTGCCGAATTGCATGTACGCCACTGTCGTTCGTGTCACCCATGCAAGCTGCACAATCACAAGTGTATCGATCATCTTACTGTAGATGATCTACTTGTGGCAAAATCGATTCAACAAAAACTTCCCAGTCGCACGGGTCACACAGCAAGGTTGTAGATTTTGGTATGTCCAAGTGCAAGGTTGCCTTAAACCCATTTCAACGTCTGGACAGATCTGTAATGATATATATACAGGATCGCTCACATGAGACGAACTGTTTCTTGGACGTAAACCAACCCCCCCCCCCCCCCCCCCTCCCCCTTGCGAATCAAGTCTTTGTTGGTTTACATTTACCGCAGCCACTCAGATGCCTGGGATGCGTAACATGATGGCGTTGTTCGGTGTTTTTAGTTGGTGGTTTTTTCTCAGTTTTGTTCCCCTACAGGATCTCTCACACTCACAAGAGATGAACAGTTACTATAACGTAAACTCCATCAAGGCCCCCCCCCCCCCTTCCCAACACACACACACAAGAAAGACCCACCCCCACCCCCGCAGTCTGAATGACGCCCCGCCACTGCCCCTCGTGGCTGACCCCTCCGTCGCTTGGTCCCGATTGGGAAAACTTTTTGAATGAAAACATCTCCTCTCCCTTCTCCTTATCCAGACAAGATTTTGTTCTTCTAGTTAATATGTCCCCGGCGCCACTGATAGAGTGCAGCGTGACCCCTCCGTCCCCTCCCTGTATCTTGTCCTGATTGGAAAAACTTGTTGACTTCAAAATTCCCTTGCCCTGGCCTTTTCCGACTAGACTTCTTCTCGTTATTATGTCCCCAGCCGCTCAATAAAGGTACATGTTGATAGTAATGTCTACCTCAGCTCAGCCAGGCCTGGCCACCGACTAGACTTCTTCTAGTTAATATGTCCCCAGCCGCTCAGTAAAGGTACC
>NC_090257.1:35488037-35490537 GCF_037325665.1 Littorina saxatilis
TATGTGTCCAAGTGGAAGGATGCTCCTATCCCATGTAAAAGCCTGGACAGATGTGTGCGACAAAAGGTCGAGTTTTACAATGTCGAGGCACAAAAGGTCGAGGACATTTGGTCAAGAGTCAAAAGGTCGAGAGCGACAAAAGGTCGAAGGTGACAAAAGGTCAACAGCAAAACGTCTACGGGACAAAAGGTCGAGGATTGAAAAAGGTCGAGGATTAAAAAACTGTCGACATAATTTTCTGTTCCCGTGTGTGTTAAATTCATTTTTTTAAATCTTTATTTTATTGCTTGGAGAAAACGCTGCTTTGTGTGCCTGGACAGATGTGTGATGCTGGACAGGATAGCTTACACGAGGAGGACGGTAAATTTAAACGGTGTTGCTGCTCAAGATGAACGGTGCCGCGTCGGCTGGACTGCAGGAGCCCAAGGGTACACCCAATCAGACAATCCGAACTGACTAACTCGGATGTGAATCCCTTTTCAATCCCATTGGACTTCATTTTTTTCGGAACAGGTGGGGCTGCTTCGCTACACAAACGAGTGCTTAAAAACATCTTGTAGTTTGTCCTTATTCGATCTCTTCGCTAACCCCACCATACACCATTTTTTAGCCAGTCATATGCACACAACCATATCCCATCCGATTAGACCCCCCCCCCCCCCCCCCAAATCACCCCTTCCTTCCGGTTACCCTCTTCAGCTTTTTCCCCAAACAACATCATGAAAATTACGAACGGATACGTTGTGTTTCCCCCCTCCTTTTTGCCCTTCTTAATGTCTAATGAATTAAATATAAGATTATTCAAAAACGTGGGGAGTTCAAATTTGTTCAACCACATCCCGCTGTGCAAATTTATAAGAAAGGATGTGTGAGTATTTATTATTCGTTTCTAACATGTGCTCTGTCTCAGGTTCGTGGCTGTGTTGTCATGTGTTAGAATATCAAGAAAAATTACTTCTCTCGATGCTTCCAGCAGATTGCACGCACGTTGCGAACTTCGGGTAGCTGCTCGCAACACTCCTTATTGAAAAGTAACAACAAGAAAAAAGACGAAGGGGAGAAGGCGGAAAAACGCATTTCCGATAAGTTTGTCTGAAACTTTAAATCGGCTGTTTACACCCCCTGCCCCCTCCTCCTCCCTCCATTCCCTCATCCCCCCCCCCCCCCCCTAACCCCCAACCCCCCCCCTCCCAACACCCTAACCCCTAGTGGCCTACATTGAAAGGTAGAGGCAGAGATTTTCAAAAACAATTTTTTGATGCATGTATGATCATTGTCAGGGGTGTCGTACGCAGTGCAGTGTCGCACAAAAAGTGCGGGCACCTGTGTTGCATCACCCATCCCAGACGTGATCGAAACGCGCAAATTCGGGGAGTGTAAGACCCTTGAGAGAAGGGAAAAGTGGGTAACACAATAAATCAAACTTTGCGGGCTGGGTGGTTGGGCGGGGTTCTAAATGAGGGGGTTGGGGCAGGTAGAAGTGATAGAGCAGAACAGAAACCGCGTCTGCAGCGCAAGAGATGCAGATCTCAGGATCTGTGTAGTCTTGAACAGCTAGCTCTATAGCGAAAGAATATTCACACACAAAGACAGAGGTCGTGTTAGCGTAATATCTCCACTTGCAGAGACGAAATGGTTCGTGTATATTCTATGGTGTAAAACAGATGTTATAGCGAGAGCAAACGGCAAAACTAATCAGGTATAACACTCCAATGAAATGGACAGTTAATATCCTCTGTTTGTATTGTTTCTTTAAAGCCGCGCGCGAACACTACCTCGTAATTTCTAGGCATAATACTAAGGGCAAAAGTCAAAATAACATTGAGAACCAAAGGGGGTAGCAATATCAGGAGTGAAAACGTGTCCCGATTAGCCTTCCAGCTAGAGTAAACTGTTTGTCTTCCTGTCTAGACAGGGGAAACCCAGAAGATAAGACCTCTGGTATAATATGCGCTAACGTCTGTGGTGATGAATGCTGGAAACTTGACTGGAGAGCTAGGGGGTAAGATAACTGTTCGAAGCAATTTGCGACGGACATGAAACATGTGTAACAACAACACCTCAGCAACGAATTTACATCCGTGGATTTTTACGGTCTCCAAAGGGATTCTGCCTCGGGAGGACCAACAGCGATTTGAAATGGTTTTCCTGGCTTTGTAAATGACACTCGTTGTTGCAAAGATTTAGATTTCGGCTGATGCAACATACATTCTTCAGAATAGTTCTGAATTTGGAAGAAGAGGCGGTTCAGACTTGAACTTCTAACCCCTAAGGTATTCTATTGTTGGTGGTAGTAGAGTATCTCTGATGAACTAGCGTAGCGATGGAATATCTTTGGTGGCACACACGGTACAAAGGTGTGATCTATAAAATTCGAAAATACTGAAATGCCTGTTAAGCTTTTCCGCACGACACAAACATCATTTAGCCTGCTCTTCCCACAAGCAATGGTCTCAAATCAAAGACAATCATTTGTATTATCCATTGTTCTCGTACTCGG
>NC_090257.1:35495537-35563037 GCF_037325665.1 Littorina saxatilis
GAGATGACAGAATGTGGTGCTGTGTACGTGAGTATAGCATCGAGTGGATAAAACATAGCTACCGTTGGCTATTTGCGTTTTTCTGATGCAGTGTTAAACAGGACAGGTAAATATATTGATCAGGATCTCTCTCTCTCTCTCTCTCTCTCTCTCTCTCTCTCTCTCTCTCTCTCTCTCTCTCTCTCTCTCTCTCTCTCTCTCTCTCTCTCTCTCTCTCTCTCTCTCTCTCTCTCTCTCTCTCTCTCTCTCTCTCTCTCCTCTCTCTCTCTCTCTCTCTCTCTCTCTCTCTCTCTCTCTCTCTCTCTCTCTCTCTCTCTCTCTCTCTCTCTCTCTCTCTCTCTCTCTCTCTCTCTCTCTCTCTCTCTCTCTCTCTCTCTCTCTCTCTCTCTCTCTCTCTCTCTCTCTCTCTCTCTCTCTCTCTCTCTCTCTCTCTCTCTCTCTCTCTCTCTCATTTGCTGCACAAAAGAACGAGTCCTTCAACAAGAGATCATCACAGTAATAGTTCAAATTCAATCTCCACTGTTTACTACAAGTGTTTGCAGAGAGAGACAACCCGGCTTAATGCCCGAGGACAATTAATGTTGCGTGGGCGGCTTATTTATCACTAAGCATTTCTGGCTTTTTTAATAACTAGTAAGTTCTGCTTCACCTACCGGTAATGACACGACAGTAACGAGCACGCGCACAACGTTCCACATGTCAAATGAAAGCAAAGCACAGAGCATCAAAATGGCAGGAACTGCAGTAAAATGACGAATGTCGTCTTGGCTCACCGCGCTAGGGCAAAGTGCCAAGCTGTCGACAATGAAGAAGTCTGCGCGTTTCCTGTGATAAGCGTAAGACAAATAGGTTCACATTTCTCTTTCCGAAGAGCAAAGCCGCTTGGATGGGCATCCGATATCTTCTGTGCCATTGGCTCACAGCTCAATGGCTAAGTGCCAAATTAGTCGGAAAAAAAGACATTCACGGCTTTCCTGTAACAAATGGTCGCTTTAAGACCATTTTTATATTTAGTCAAGTTTTGACTAAATATTTTAACATCGAGGGAGAATCGAAACGAGGGTCGTGGTGTATGTGTGTGTGTGTGTGTGTTTGTCTGTCTGTGTGTGTGTGTGTCTGTCTGTGTGAGCGTGTGTGTGTGTGTAGAGCGATTCAGACTAAACTACTGGACCGATCTTTATGAAATTTGACATGAGAGTTCCTGGGTATGAAATCCCCGCACGTTTTTTTTCATTTTTTTGATAAATGTCTTTGATGACGTCATATCCGGCTTTTCTTGAAAGTTGAGGCGGCACTGTCACGCCCTCATTTTTCAACCAAATTGGTTGAAATTTTGGTCAAGTAATCTTCGACGAAGCCCGGACTTCGGTATTGCATTTCAGTGTGGTGGCTTAAAAATTAATTAATGACTTTGGTCATTAAAAATCTGAACATTGTAAACAAAAATATATATATGTATAAAACGATCCAAATTTACGTTTATCTTATTCTCCATCATTTGCTGATTCCAAAAACATATAAATATGTTATATTTGGATTAAAAACACGCTCTGAAAATTAAATATATAAAAATTATTCTCAAATTTGTTTTTTCGAAATCAATTTAAAAACACTTTCATCTTATTCCTTGTCGGTTCCTGATTCCAAAAACATATAGATATGATATGTTTGGATTAAAAACACGCTCAGAAAGTTAAAACGAAGAGAGGTACAGAAAAGCGTGCTATCCTTCTCAGCGCAACGAATACCCCGCTCTTCTTGTCAATTCCACGGGCACTGCCTTTGCCACGGGCGGTGGAGTGACGATGCTACGAGTATACGGTCTTGCTGCGTTGCGTTGCGTTCAGTTTCATTCTGTGAGTTCGACAGCTACTTGACTAAATATCGTATTTTCGCCTTACGCGACTTGTTCCACTTGGTTAGGCGTCCGACATATTCTGTCCCATTTACCTCTGTTCGTCCCAGCATGTATCAAGGGCATGTGGACGGGGTTCTTCTCCTTTTCAAGGCTAATTGCCCAACTGTCGAAAATAACAGAAGTTTAAATGTTCTCTGTTACACATGCATGTCCTTTGATTGCTTTTTTTTTTTTACTAGAAAATCTTCTACCAAAGAGCCGTGCCGCTTGGGTGCGCTTTCGATATCTTCTGTACCATTTATCTCCGTCCTTCTAAGCCCGTTACAAACACCGGTACGGAATTTGAAGCAGAAATTGAAGACTATTTTCGAAACCGCCAAAAACAAGCCCACACACTTTTGTTACACCGTATTGCTAAGCATGCATCAACATTCGCCACTAAAACCATTTGTGATATTTTTTTTACTTGCCACAACAGTTATTACTGACAGTTTCCCCGCTGTTATTTTTCACAGCGATTTGGAGCGACGCATGGGAATTGTCCGCGAAATCGCGGATTTCCGCGAAAAGGAAATTAAGTTTCAGCGAAAATAAAAAATTGTCCCCGGCAAAATAAAGGTAAATTAAATTATATGCATACTATTGTCTCTCTGTCCATTATTTGCTTACACGAGAACTATCAAAATATTGGTCTAAAATTCGTTTTCCTTCGGGGGGGGGGGGGGGCTTCTTCCCCCTGGTACCCCCAACGGGGGCTTTGTCCCTATACCCCGCCGGGGCCTGGGCAGCCCCTGGACCTCGGCCTATTTTCAGTTTTTTCTATTTTGGAATTCCCATGCCTGAGCGTACATGTCAATGTCTAGATGTACTTGCCACAGAGGGCTGACTGTAATTAACCGTTCCACCTGAACCCTTGACAACAGCTGACATCAAATTACATTCATGACAGCTTTAAAACGCAACCAATCAAAACTATTTTGCATGATGGAGTACGTGTTGCATGCACTGGGATTCTTGGGTTTTCATTTAGAGAGTCGGAAGTGTTGCTCGCTTTTCCACGTAAAGGTATCACAGCATAACGGGAAGAGAGGATTGTAAAAAAAAGTCTCTAAATAATCGTTCCTTCCTTCTCTCTCCTCCCCCCCCCCCCCCCCCACACCTTAATTTAGCAGTGTTTTTACATTACTCGTTTATTTATTTATTTTGTAAAGAAGATTCTTTTATAAAATTTATAAAAATTAAAAAAACACTGTCTCACACTGCTGTCAAGGAAAACCACCTTCTACCTAAGCGCCAGTTAGAGTGACGATTCAAACGTTCCATCATAAAATCACATGCTGTTTAATATCAGACAATACCACGGCTAAAAACCAATTCATCACAAACCGACATCATGGCAAATTCTAGGAAAAAAGCTGACAGCACCGTGCGAGATAGGAAAAGCTGACAAGATATCGGTTTCATTCTCAAAGATATAGACTACATCTTTGTGGTTACACCAGCGGAATTGTTGACAATGCTATTATTCTCAAAAACAACAAAACAAACTAAAACAAAGTTCCGTTTTACGTAGGCAACAGTCGATTCTGCCGACTCGTGGTTTGTATTCACGTAGAGCTAGAGGGATACTCGTAGCTCATGGGAAGGTGTGGATAAAACTATAGCAGTTTGCAAGGTCATAAGGATTTACACTGTGCCATTCAATGTTTGCTAAGCCGATTACCGAGCAATGACTGAGTCTTCCAAGCACGTGCATTATGCCGCGCGCGCGCACACACACACACACACACAAACATGCACACACACACGCACAAGCAGGGGCTATTTTCGGTTGTGTGTTATCCCTTATTTGCTGGACCATTCAAGGTCTGCTAAGCCGATTACCGAGCAATGACTGCCAGTCTTACAAGCACGTGCATATACTTGCGCGGGCGCACACACACACTTGCGCAGGCGCACACACACACACTTGCGCAGGCGCACACACACACACACACACACACACACACAGGCATGGGCAATTTTGGGTGGGGTGTTATCCTAAATCTGCCGCCCGTGTCAGATAGAGCTGATGAAATCTAGGACTCTATCGCTTTGTCTTGATAGGCTGTCAGGCAGATGAAATCATCAAAGCCACAACTGACAAATGGCATCATAGAGAAGGATGGGGCGATGGAGCGAGTGGCGAAAAAACACGCCTGCACTTGCGTGGTTCGTAGCAGAGTAAGAGAGAGAAAGGAAAAGAGAGAGAGCGCGAGAGACACACACACACACACACATACACCCACTAACACTAGTGACACACACACACATACACACACACCCACTAACACTAGTCATACACACACAATCACACACAAAAACACACACACCCGCGCACTCACGCGAACATACAGACATACATCCAAACACAAACACTCACACAAATACTTACGACACAGACACACACACAGACACACACGAGTCAAGAAAAGAGAGAAAGAGAGAGAGAATTTCTACAAAACCCAATAGGCTTAGTGGTCTTTAAAAGGATTCCGATTTCAGATATAAACATCAGAGACGTTTTGATTTACACAGCTTCGCCTAGAAATGAGGCTAAGCTTGCAACAGAAATGAAATGTTTCTGTAAACCAAAATAGAAACGCCTCGCGTCAACTCATTTACCGCTGAGTAAAAACCTGTAAGGAGGATATAAACATATGAGTTTTTAGCTGTGTCGAACTAACCAAAACACACACACACACACACACACACACACACACACACACACACACACTTTCCGTTTTGAACAGTAAACGAAGGGGGGGGGGGGGGGGGGGGGGAGGGACAAGAAGAACAACAACAAGAAAGAGTGGAAGGCCCATTAGGACAGCAGGACAATAACGTCACCGCAGTAATAACTTCTGGTAAAAAAAAAATCTGACTCGTTTCCTTCTGATCGATAAAGAACATTATGTTAGACGACCGACACTTTTTTGCGCCAACCAATGGGCCTTCCCCCCTGGAAGAGTGTTGCCCACGATAACCAGATGCATGCTAACGTATCATTTTCACTGCGTCTGAGGGGTACATGGTCATGCAACCAACATTTATAAAAGCGTTAATCTGTCAGCGCCCGGAGGAGACGAGATTGTGTGCTGGGAAAATGGTAGAGAGAGAGAGAGAGAGAGAGAGAGAGAGAGAGAGAGAGAGAGAGAGAGAGAGAGAGAGAGAGACAGAGACAGAGACAGAGAGACAGACAGACAGACAGACAGACAGAGAGAGAGAGAGAGGGAGAGAGAAAGAGACACAGAGAGAGAAAGACAGAGAAACAGACAGACAGAGGGAGGGAGGGAGGGAGGGAGAGAGAAAGAGAACGGGAAGAGAAAGTGTGCTCTTGCGCGTGCGTGTGTGCAAGAATGCTGCTACAGGGTATATATTTTTCTATGCAGTTGCCGAAATAGCCACACAAAAGTTTCCTAAATTCCGTTTAAGACAGTCCTTGGCGACATCTTTCCCCGCCGTGAAAAAAATGTCGACAGGTATGCCGAAATTACAAACGTTTTGTGCGATTCGATTTTTTTTTTTTTTTTTTTTTTTGACTGCCGACGCCAAACGACATCCCTAGACCGAATGTAAGCTTTATTTGACACACGACAAACTCTGTCAGACAGTCAACATCCACAAATCGTCTGTGCTAGCATTAGTTTGGAGAGAGAAACAAATCCCGGCTAGCGTGTGATATAATCTGTTGAACATTGGGTGCTTGTAACCAACTCTCAAATCCGCCAATACATTGGGGACTCGTAACTTTGCTCCGATACAATCTTCGGCGCCAGCTGTACCGATTACCAGACACTGTCAGTCAGGGGACACTTACCTCAAAACTTGTTTTTCTTTCTATTTGGGTGGTGGGGGATAGGGGGAGGGGGGGTAGGGGGAGAGATGCTTTCCAAAATTGTACACTATCTGTGGAGCTAGTTTGATGAACAGTTCACCTCGGTGAGTGCTCTTTCTCACAAAAGTCTATACTAAACCCCAACATGTTTGCGCCAAAATTCGAAATTTGTCGCAATAATTTTTTGGCCAAGTGTATATTGGTTGGGATTTTTTTAAATTCATATACACACACAAGCTGCATTTCATTTTGTCCAATTTCAGGGACACCATCTTAACGCTCATCTTCTCCGGGGACAGCCACCGCACCCCCAAATAAAGTACCTATGCCCTTCATAGCGATTTCACACTCAAGTCGGGGTAACATGCCCCTAATGGTTTTACCGTGAGGGCGTATAACAACACTTATCATCACCGATTTCACTGAAGAATACACGAAGCCTATGGCCATAAATCAGAAGAAAACAGATGCTTCCTTTCAACTACTGCATCGATTTTCATCACTTTCAACTATCGCATCCATTTTCCTCATTCGCAAGTATTACACTTATTCTTGTCGCTTTTGACTATAACACATATTTTCATAAGTGGCCCATTTCTCATTGCCACAAGTCCATGATTTTGGGCTGTTGCACTGATTTTTGTCACTCTCGACTATTTTACTGATTACTCTTCGGCACCACAACACTTACAATATCGCGCACGTTCATATAACAAGCTGACACCTAGCCTGCACTATCTTTTATACAAGTCAGATCGCAACTACTTTTTTCTTCTCGCACATCTCATTATCTTCCTGGGCTTTTTTTGGCGAGGCGTTGGGAGGCCGCAGATAGTGAAGGTCATTTGGGAATCCATTTCTTCACTGCATTTCAGGATCGTCCTGGCTGGTAGTCAGATTGTGTTAACGGTTTGCAAGGAGAGCAGACAGAAATGGTCTGGTCTGGTGCTCACACTGAAGACGTCTTTGGATTCGTCACAGAAATGGGTAGAGTGGGTGAGTGGGCGAGAGAGAGAGAGAGAGAGAGAGAGAGAGAGAGAGAGAGAGAGAGAGAGAGAGAGAGAGAGAGAGAGAGAGAGAGGAGAAGGAGCTCACACACGAATGAATGAATGAATGAATAGTTGTGGGAGGAGGTTCATTTGTGTGGGTAATAAATACTCTAAACAGCGCGTGCTAATCGCACTGTTAGGCTCGACCTCATTTTGGACTGACCTCAACATCAAAGAGAGAGAGGCAGAGAGAGAGAGAGAGGAAGAGAGAGAGAGAGAGAGGAAGAGAGAGAGAGAGAGAGAGAGAGAGGGGGGGGGGTCCTCTGACATAACCTCCTTCTTCTTCTGCTTCTCGTTCGCTCCTACTATACATCCGGTCCTGTGGAACGCACGAATTCCGCCGTCTTCTTTAGGGCCACCAGGTTGCCAAACAGCTTCTCCTCAGTGCAAGGGGGTCTCATCCGGCCTTGCCGGGTTTTTTTTTCTCCTGCAGCGGGCATTTTTGTAGAAAGTTTGCTGTTGTCAGGGGTACAGTGTTGCAAGTACACCTCTCTGACTGTCCTATCATCAGTTTGTTGAGCAGATGTGCCTGCATTCTGTTGTGTCCCGTTCGTAACCTGAAGAGGATGACTTGCTCCTCTCTGTTCAGGCTGTAGTAGCTGTCGGCCTTGTTGTGTCTGGGGTGCTCTTTCTGCCATCTCTTAAGTGAGATGGTCTTGATGTTATACATAAATGGTCTTTTCATCTTGGTAGGAGACCAGTTTGTTTGGCTGCTCTAAGAGACCTCATTCCTTTGCAAGTCTGTCCGCTGTTTTGTTTCCGCGGACTCTGCAGCGGTGATTCAGTAGCCACGCTTACAAAACTTTTGCTTATGCACTTTTTCAAGCAGGAAGCGCCGCGGATTTGGGGGTAAAAGTGGACTTGCCTGAGGACAACATTTCATTTTCTTTGGGAAAAAGCGCATGTTTTATTATGGTGGCACAAATGTATTCCACGGACGACGTAGAAGACCGATCTCCTCTCAATGGGGGAGGTTGGGGCGAGTGGGGTCGGGGGATGGATGGAGAGACGGGAAGGGAAGGGACTCTAATGCGCGTTATCAGCAAAAGGAATTTAGAGACCAAAAAGCGCAGGAATTTAATTCCTTCCAACATACCTCGCGAGGAGAACACATTACGATCCATATCATCCCCCAACAGATAACCCTGTATCAAAACTAAACTCAAAAGCGGGGCCGCGAACATAGCCCGCCTTTTTAAGACACGCTGTTAACTCGTTTCAGGGTAAACATTCAACCGGCACTGCCGCAGACCCCGAACTGCAAAACGGTTTAAATCTGGCACCGGTATCGCACAGAATCAGCTTCTTTTACGCAATAATTTGCCGATGCCATGGCAATGTTTGGCGCCCTCTTGTGGCCGTCGTTGAAGACGGGGCCAGGTGCTTGTCAGGGGACGTAACTCTTGCGATTAATTTCCTCTAACTCAGGCAGAGCGTTGCCCTGGCCCGTGGCGTAACTGGCGGGTTAATGGCAATCTGCAGCCAACACCCTTCAAGGAAAACCCTTGTAAACTCTCGATTTATGTCCGCTTACAAGGATTCAGAAAACAAAAACGCATACTTTCTCTCTCTCGCCTCTCCAAGACAAAAGTCTGTGAAGACGCCGCCAAAGAAAACCGGAGACCCATAAATCACAGCATAACTTGTGCAACAAACATTTATTTGACTTCGGAAATATGCAGGTTTTTGTTCCCTCCCTGCACCGATTTACTCTGTCTCTGTCTCTCTGTCTCTGTCTCTCTGTCTCTGTCTCTGTCTCTGTGTCTCTCTCTCTCTCTCTCTCTCTCTCTCTCTCTCTCTCTCTCTCTCTCTCTCTCTCTCTCTCTCACAAAAAAAGAGAGAAAAACAAACAGACTGCAGTTAAAAAGGAAAGACATGAGACAAAACGAAAAATAAATAACAGAAGTCTGCAAACTATCACCAGCACCGCAATGTGACAACTACTACAACACAATTCCATCAGAAGCTAAAAAAACCTGTAAAGACATCTCAGACACACACACACACACACACACACACACACACACACACACACACACACACACACACACACACCAGTTACTTACGATTTGCTCGTCACTCAAACCATCAGGAACATAGTTTTCTTACCTGAAACATAAAGAGAAAAGCACAGTTTAAGATGAGGATCAATGCAGATACGGTCTTTTTTGTCTTTATTCAAATAGCTCATGCATTTTATATGGGAAAAAAGTGCAACAAACTCGAACTATTCTATCGCACAGGTCTGAAAAAGTAAATAATGAATGTCTTTTACAAAGAGTTTTCAGGGGTGAAGAACACACAAAAGGTACAGAAACGGCTGTGTAGTCATCCACCGAACTGTAATATACAACCTCTTTCCGATGATAGAATGACGTACAAGAGAGAGAAAGAGAGAGAGAGAGAGAGAGAGAGAGAGAGAGAGAGAGAGAGAGAGAGAGAGAGAGAGAGACAGAGACAGACAGACAGACAGAGACAGACAGAGACAGACAGACATTCAAGACTTCCACCTCAGACCGACGAGGTCTTCCTTTTCAGAGAGCGCTGTGCCAAACTACCAGACGTAGGTTACGCAGAGTTTTATCTCGGACTGATGAAATAAATCTGCAATCCACGCTAGACCATGCCTACCCATCAAAAACCGTGCCGAATGTATGTTTCTGAGTAGGACAAGGCGAGCCGCACGTGTGGTGGTGGAACACGACAGATAGACGGACCAACAGATAGACAAGATTGACAGAGAACGACAGACAAGAGATTACTTCTTTTTACATTTAGTTATGTTTTGAGGGGGGAATCGAGACGAGGGTCGTGGTGTGTGTGTGTGTGTGCGTGTGTGTGTGTGTGTCTGTGTGTCTGTGTAGAGCGATTCAGAGTAAACTACTGGACCGATCTTTATGAAATTTTACATGAGAGTTCCTGGGTATGATATCCCCGGACGTTTTTTTTTTCTCCATTTTTTCCATAAATGTCTTTGATGACGTCATATCCGGCCTTTTGTAAAAGTTGAGGCGGCACTGTCACACCCTCATTTTTCAATCAAATTGATTGAAATTTTTGTAAAGCAATCTTCGACGAAGGCCGGACTTCGGTATTGCATTTCTGGTTGGTGGCTTAAAAATTAATTTATGACTTTGGTCATTAAAAATCTGAAAATTGTAATCATTTTTGTTTATATAAAACGATCCAAATTTACGTTCATCTTATTCTACATCATTTCCTGATTCCAAAAACATATAAATATGTTATATTTAGATTAAAAACAATGTATGAAAATTAAAAATATAAAAATTATGATCAAAATTAAATTTCCGAAATCGATTTAAAAACAATTTCATCTTATTCCTTGTCGGTTCCTGATTCAAAAAACATATAGATATGATATGTTTGGATTAAAACTACGCTCAGAAAGTTAAAACGAAGAGAGGCACAGAAAAGCGTGCTATGTAGCACAGCGAAACCACTACCGCGCCAAACAGGCTCGTCAGTTTCACTCCGTTTTGCACAAGCGGCGGACAACGGTCATTGTGAAAAAATGCAGTAAGTTCAGTTTCATTCTGTGAGTTCCACAGCTTGACTAAATGTAGTAATTTCGCCTCACGCGACTTGTTTTTAATCTTATGTCGTACGTGCGGAGGTAAAAATACGACAGTCGAAAGTACTTTTCTTCCTTTCTTTTCTTTATTTGGTGTTTAACGTCGTTTTCAACCACGAAGGTTATATCGCGACGGGGGAAGGGGGGAGATGGGATAGAGCCACTTGTCAATTGTTTCTTGTTCACAAAAGCACTAATCTTACATACTGCTTGACTAAAATCTGTTCAAACATTGACTATATTCTATACAAGAAACACTTAACACGGGTAAAAGGAGAAACAGAATCCGTTAGTCGCCTCTTACAACATGCTGGGGAAATTCTTTCTCGTCCCAACCAATATGGGACTCCCCCTAACCCGCGGGGGGGTAGTCGGAAGTACTAGGACAGAGTGACAGAGACATGACAGACAAGAGTGACAGAGACATGACAGACAAGAGATGCCTTTTTTTCTGTGTAAAGATAGGCGTGTCACGTGTGCAGCAGTGATTGCGACAGTCGAACAGTCAGACACGACTGACAGAGAGAGGACAGACAGAGTACGCTGTTGTCTGTGTAGAGCAAGGCATTTAGCACATAGGGGCGATAACAAAAAAGGAAAACGGACGCACTAGAAAATCATAAAGACGAAAAGACAAGACAGACAAGACCGGCCGACAGAGAGATGACAGACAAGGGACGCTTTTGTGTGTGTGTAGATCAAGGCATTTAACACATATGTACACAGGACGATGAAAAGAGTAAGACAGACGCACCCGGAGAGACAAGACGGACAGACAAGACAACCAGAGACAGGACAGACAAGAGGATCCGTCCCCCTTTGAAGGACAAGGCGTGTCGCACGTGTTGCGGTGAAAAGCGCGATGACGGCGTCGTGTCAACAGGAGGCATTGTTGGCCAGTGTTCCCACTCCAGCACTGCCTTCAATGCCTTCCTCGGCCGCTCCTTCCGCTGTCCCCCTGCCACAGCCACCGGCACCCTGGCTACCACTCCCAGACTCTCACGTCTTGCTGGGGCCACCAACGTCGGGCGGTTCGGCCGCGAATTATTCCCGTCGACACGTTTCTTTCTTCCTGGCACAATGTCTTCCGTTTTGACTATACCGCTATTCGCGTTTTACTCGTCTGTCCTACCTTGGGCGGGCTGGTTCGGTCGCGAATTACTTCTGCCGACGCGCTCCTTTCGTCGTGGCACAAAGTCTCCGTTTACTGTCCACGACGCTTCGTTCACGTCTGGTTCCAAGTCAAACACAAAGTTTTCATACATCGGCCAAGTTGGGCTGATTTGCTTTCTATTACTTTTCTCCCGCTCCCTCTCTCTCGCCTTCACCTTTTAACATTTACGTTTCGTCTGTCACTTCTAGAAAACTGTGTTAATGTGCGGCCTTGGGACTGGAAGATCCTGTGCTTTCAAAGACCACTTTACCGATGCTGTTCCCATCTCACTTAAGGCGTAAGGGTCACCCAGAATTTGGGAAAAAAAATCGTTTTTCAGATATACTAAATTATGATGTTGCCAAAAGCTAGAACAATATCTCTATTTTCATGTGCAGTTTACATTTTGTCTCTAGCATACATAGTTTTCTTGCAATAAGTGGTCAAAGTAGGTTGGTGGGAATTAAAAATCCCTTTAATCAAGGCCTCTGTTGAATGAAATTATCGGTTCTGATGATGAATTTGATTCCAAAAACTGCTCAGAACAGTCTGACACAGATGATGAATCAGACAGTAGCTCAAGTGAAGATAGTTTTGATTCTAATCTCTTGATGACCCCCCCCCCCCCCCCCCCCATAAAGGACATAGACTGATAGATGTTGAACTTTTTGCTGTTTTATGTGGTGAAAGTTCGCGCGAAATCACAGGCAGCTACACTGTCTGCATGATCAAATTGTTTAAATATTCACCTATTCCATTGAAACTTTGCACATCAAATGTTCACTTGACCGGCTATATTGTGTTCTAAAATAAAGCTGATAATCAAAAAAATATAATTTGTTTGATTGTGTGATATATCATAATAATATATAGAATTATAGTATTATTTTCTAATGCTACTAAAAGCAAAATTTCCAACAAAACAGAAAGCTTTTAGAACATAATGTAGGTAATGATGCTTTAAATATGTGTGCCAATTTATTTTTCAATTGGACACATACTTTTTTTCCAAGAGTGCATTGAAAAATGCTAAAATTAGCATTTTTGCAGGTTTATTTTGCCCATTTTGTTACGAACTAAATAATTCTCTCAGTTGTTCTATTTAATTTAGACATTCAAACTTGATGTTTTCTGAAAATATAATGATTTTTGAAGAAAACTACCAAACATCAAGCCAATTCATTGATTGCAAGTGACCCTTACGCCTTAAAGAAGTAAAGGTTAGTTCGCTTGGGTTGGACCCTCATCTGGTACCTTCCTCCCTTCTTTTCACAACGGTAATGTGCAATATATCCAGTGATTAATGGGCTATTTTTAATACATTTATCGTACGGACCCCCTCGCACGTACTCTTCATACGGTCAAATAGGCTGACTTTATTTCTCGATGATCATGGCATTACAGCTTACCTCCACAATCCGATTTGTATATAATCTTGGAAAAAAGAGAAAGAGAGAGAGAGAGAGAGAGAGAGAGAGAGAGAGACAGAGAGACAGAGAGACAGAGAGACAGAGAGACAGAGAGACAGAGACAGACAGACAGACAGACAGACAGACAGAGAGTTATATACTGTGTCGTTTCCACAGCTTTCCACATATTTCCTATCAGCTACAAAGATCTAAGGGGGTCGTATAAAGAACTCTACATACAGCATCATGACCACGCGCCATACATCAACAGGGATGTTGCTACAAATTCATACCTATAGGACAAATGTCCTGAGTTCTTCAGCATCAATAGGACATTTGACCGCTTTCAGAAAGTTTAATAGGACATTATGAATTTGCGCCAAACAGCTTATAACATTCCATGGAATTGTTCCAAAGTCATGCGCCCACACACTCACGCACACACACACACACCCACGCGCGCGCGCTGTAGAACACACACATAATATAGTAAATACATCAACACAGTGTGCGTATAATGTTGTATTTGTTTAGTTCAAAGAAACCACAAAAAAGAAACCAACATGAACAACTTCAGAGCCGCTGGAGTTGTCTCCCGTATTCCTGTAGCATGCACTGATCTATTCTAAAAATAATCCACTATTTTTAGATCAGTGCGCTGCACCGAGACGGTTATAAATACCCAAACGGCGCATACCGCAAACGGTTCGGGAATTCCCGACAAAAGAAAAGATCCGCACGCGGCACTGGCAACTTCAGTGTCAGCTGAACACGAGAGCGTTCGGTCTTTTAGAAGATTTGTATCTTGAAATGAAAATTAACGAATATCGCGCTGTCCGAAGGAATGGAGTACATATCGGACAATGACCACGCTCGGGCTAAAACGATAGGACATCTGACCGACATGCGGCAATGTGAATCGGACATTTGGTGATTTTCATCAATAAATGTCCGATGTCCGACGCCTGACGACATCCCTGCATCAATTCCAGACAGGACCATGAGATGGTATCTCTCATCATCATGCTATTTTCAATTTATAGTATAAAATATACAGACTTATTCACTATATTATGGACAAGAAGGAAGAATAACAGTGCACAGACAGAATCCACACCAACACGCACGCCTCTCACAGATCGCTATTACAGTATTATTCTGTTGTAATCAAATTGATTCCGATTCTCTTCTTCTTCAAGTATCATTCTTGTTAGCCACCGAGAGAAAGGCGATAAAGAAATGGGGCTGCGACATAAAGCATCCACGAATCTGGTCGTTTTTGTTGATTTGACTCAGTACCCATTTTCATGCCAACAACCCTTATTACACCCCCGGTATAGGGGTGTGTATAGGATTCGGTCGGTGTGTTTGTTTGTTTGTTTGTGTGTTTGTGTTCGCATATAGATCTCAAGAATGAACGGACCGATCGTCACCAAACTTGGTGAACAGGTTCTATACATTCCTGAGACGGTCCTTACAAAAATTGGGACCAGTCAAACACACGGTTAGGGAGTTATTGGTGGATTAAGATTCTACAAGGACTTATAGAGGGACATATTAATGGTCAAAGGGAAATAACCTTCTCAGTTGGTGGCAGTGAGAATGGTAAGGACGGGGGTGTTTTTCCTACCTACCTCGGAGGAATTTCTTGTTTTATATGCATTTTTCAAATATATATTTAGCGAGCTACTGCTTATTTGCCACAGGATTATGGTTTGTAATGTACTATGCATATTCTTTTTTGTATGCGCTAACCACCTTCATCATCTTTTATATGTACCTACCGTTCTTTCCTCCCACCTCCACCCTCCCCCCTCTTCCTCCTGCTAGCTTTTTCTTATTCTTTCTGATTTGCTTTAACTATGCTTTTCATCTGGATAGTTCCACAATTTTTTAGACTATTCCTTACAGTCAGTATCTCACAATAAAGGGATGTCACAGGGTGTGTTCCCAACAACGCATAAAACATTTGTATCCTAAATAATTACTGAATATGGCATTCTTTGGCAAGGCTTCAGTCGATACAAGAGCGAGCAAGCCTCTCAAAACGAACAGGTACTCGTATTACACACACACACACACACACACACACACACACACAATATCACCACAACCACAAGCGGGACGACCAAATCGAGACAACCGCACAAACACATTGACGAAGAAAAGAAGGAACAAAGGGAAGAAGACACAGACAGACCACCTCGAGACACAGAAGGGAAGGGAAGAGATTGACGGAGCTACAAGTGTCATCTCCGATGCGAAATGATGCGATAAACGGGAGGGGAGTCGGAGGAACGAACAAGCGAGCATCGATCCCCCTATGCCGCGTGTCTGCCAAAATATTTGGCAGCCGCTAGCAGCTACCACTACTACTACTGTTCAATCGCTGCCTCTCTTCTCGCTGTGTCTGTGAATTGAGCTCGTGCGGTAAGGCGCACACCCAACTCTCGCCAGCTGCGAAGCGGTGCCATTCTAAGCAGGACAGGAGTACTGAAGAAGACTATACGGTGTCTTCTATACTGTGTGTGTAGAGCCAAGAGACTACGGTGTCGTCTATGTCGTGTGCTGGGTTCATGTGGGACCAATATAGCAGTTTTGTCTCACCGAGATTTACTGTACTGTGCTTTTGTTGTGTGGAGTGGTCGTGAGCGCTCAGGTGAGACGAGTTTTGTCGTGGGATTTAAGTCACTTTCGGTGTTTTTTTGTTCACGCGGGGATGTACCGTAAATAAGTGGGCTTTTATGGGGTTTTTTTTTGTTGGAATGTTCGTTCCTTCCTTGGCCTTGAAGCTTTGTCATTGTGTCTCGAGTAAAAGGACCCCCCCCTCCCCGCACGCGCGCGCGCACACACACACACACACACACACACACACACACACACACACACACACACACACACACACACACACACACACACACACACACGCATTATTAATTTGACGGTTAACGATGTAAAACAGCAGAGTCTTCGTCGACGGAAACCTACCTTGCAAAAATATGTATTTACCTGATCATTCTATAACGACGAGTTACAATGTAGGAAAACGGTGACACGTCAACAGTGAGAGAAACTAAAACTTTTGTTGGACAAACTATGCAAAGTCGAAAGTTTATTTTCTGCTTCTTACGTCTTTCTTTCTTTATTTGGTGTTTAACGTCGTTTTCAACCGTTCAAGGTTATATCGCGACGGGGAAAGGGGGGGGGGGGGATGGGATAGAGCCACATGTTAATTGTTTCTTGTTCACAAAAGCACTAATCAAAAAATTTCTCCAGGGGCTTGCAACGTAGTACAATATGTAGAGGTTACACGCCGAGTCTCAGTGATTATTAAAAATAATGGTCGAAGGTAGCGGATCATGAAAAATGCGAGCTTTAGCGAGCTTTTTCATGACCGCGAACTGAGACCATTATTTTTTATAATCACTGAGACGAGGTGTGTAAACCTCTTTATTCCTCCTTTCTTCAGTTATTCTAAGAAAAGAGGAGTTTTTTTGCGAAAGTTTGATCGAATCCTATTCACTCAACCAGTCAACCTGCGCAGGCGATCGATTAATGCGCGGTTGTATAGTTCCGTGCAAATCATTCCATTCTGTTAACACTTCTTGTCAGTTTTCCTATTTTGGACTAAAATCAAGTACACAGATATGCTGTTATTCTGCTGTGGCGGCAAAGGCAGATATTGTGTGTTCTGTATATGTTTTGGTAACGCTTAGAATAATGTTCTTTCGTCAAATGGGACTAGCAGACGAACTTTTGCACCCGTGTTCCAACGTTAAAAACTGTATGAAGTTCAGTTTTCTGGGGAAAATAGTGTATGAAACCGCTTTATGTTGTTTAAATTGATGAGATGTGTGCATTTGGTTGCGTGTGATCTGTTTATTAAATGAAATATTGTTGAAAACTGACCGTCGGATTGCAGTCTGTTGTCGAAGAAACTGAGTGAAAAGAAGGGGAACTACTCTTGTCGCTAGACAAAGTATGAGTTACTTGCCTTGCGGGAAATTGCTTGTGATGAACGTTTGAGCACGGCAAATCTAGATTCAGAAAACAACCGAACTCATGGATTTTATATGAAGATTCATGTGTTCAGGCCTGTAGTTGTTAATTTGAATGCGGTATGTTTGTATTGTTTGCTCCAGAGATGTATACTTCGTACGTTAGAGCGTTCGGAACTTTTCAGTCGCAAAAAGTAGTACCGAAACACTAACTTCTCAACCCATTGCACTATCGAGGATTCAGGCTGTTGCTGGGTCGTTATTTGTTTGGTTGCTGGGTCATTATCGAAAAATAACTACCCCTACAAGTTTACAGAGGTAAAGAAGCAGAGGGGGGAATAAATGACTTTACCGGGAGAATGCAAGTTTCCCGTACAAAGGACTTAACATTTCTTACATACTGCTTGACTAAAATCTGTACAAACATTGACTATATTCTATACAAGAAACACTTAAGGGTAAAAGGAGAAACAGAATCCGTTAGTCGCCTCTTACGACATGCTGGGGAGCATCGGGTAAATTCTTCCCCCTAACCCGCGGGGGCTTGCTTCTTACGTCGTAAGTCAAAATAAGGGAAAGTTATTTTTATAGCAAAACAAGTTTTCAATCTACAAAATTGTTGTGGTTTTTTTGGATGAAAATAAAAGAAACTCTTGTCGAACTGACTGGAATTATATTTTTGTAGTCTATTTATACAAGTTGTGTTCTTGAAGGAAAAAACGATACATTTGCGCCCAACCGTCTGGCACCAAAGACAAACATACATTGTTTACCCATTAGTTTAGGGAAACAAGACTAAGTGTACACGTTCGTCTTGATTGATTGTATGCTGACGAGAAATCAGCGCTGTGTGTACGAATGCCATTGGGGAAAACAAGCCGGTTTAACACAGAACAGATGCATGTTTCCTGCCGCGGCGCATGCGTCCGTGCGTGCGTGCGTGCGAGTGTGTGTGTGAAAGTTAATTCTGAGTCGTGTTCAAGACTACATTCTTTTGGCTTCGTTAGAGACTGCTGAAATTTTGCTCTCTGCGACAACCTCTCGGAATCATGTCGACTCACAAATAAAAGCCAAAGCCAACAAAACAAATATCTAACCATAACAAAAACAACCACAACCAACTCGCCATGAAACAACCCCACACGAGTCAGTACGCACACGCATGTAAATGACCGTGTGGATATAAACCCCTCTTAACACACACACACACACACACACACACACACAGTTCACACATTCATTAGTAGTTTTCATTGTTGTTGTTGTTTAGTTATTCGTTACCATTACCCCTCTACTTTCATAGCAACGACTAATTTCATATCAACGCCTAAATTTTTAAAATCTTTTTTTGTCCTTTTGATTTACAGAAGACGGTTAGCCTGCGAGGCCGGGCAATTCAAACTCTGATTCAAAATGTAGGGGGAAATATTATTACCTCGCTGTTTAGCCCACTAAGAGAAGGTGGGCTTTGAACCTGTATTCTACCTGTTCTGCTGTATGCCTGGGACGTCTAATTATCACTTTCTCTTCTAGATCTTCTGATTATCGGCCGCCTTTCTTTGCACAAAGCTATTAGCTAGTTAATATGCTTATTTTCTGTAGAGGTGTGTTATATGGAGGGACTAGTAAGCTGTCCCTACGTAGAGCTGCGAGTCCCAACTTCCCGCTCACTTCAAACAGAAAGGGATTTGGAGGAAGTGAGACGCAGAGAGGGGAGCTGGTTATACGTTATAACACACACACACACACACACACACACAAACACGCACACACACACCCACACACCCACACACACACACACACACACACACACACACACACACACACACACACACACACACACACACACACACACAAGCGTGCACCATGACACGAAAGCAGTTTAGTTTAGCACAAAATACGAAGTTAAAAAAAATGTTAGGCACTCAAAGAAAAGGGGGAGGAGGGGGGCGTGACACGGAGATAAAAGAAACTTAGTAAAAATCCATCTGTCTTTTTTCCTTCAAAACCTGACATCGATTTTTTTTCAAAAGGGAAAAACGGGAGAGAAAAACTCGTTAATGGGGAGTTTGAAGCATATATACTGGGGGAGAAAACTGTTTTCAGACTCGGGCCGCCGTTCTGTGTGAAGAACCTCTTTCCAACCATTGTTGCAGCACCAATGTGTCGGGGTTCTTTCCAAGACTATGGCAAACTTGAAAGGACGGACTTCAAGCTACAACGCTCAGACTTTTAATAGGGTGGAAACGGTCCGTCCATTGCAAAGTCCCCCTCCCCCCCCCCCCCCCCCCAACTAAAACAGCAATAAGTACAGTGTCTCAAAACGTGAAGGAGTTGTTTGGATGGTTGGTAGGTTGGCAGGTTGATTGGTTGGGTTCTTTTAGTTGTTGTTGTTGTAGTTGGTTTCTTGGTTTCTTATTCTTCCTCTTAATGCCACAACGTTTACGTCAGACTGAGAACCTACACATGCTGTTGTTGTTGTTTGTTTGTTTCTTTCTTTCTTCTTATGCCGCACCGTTCACCTCCAACCGAGGACCCAGAAGCTACCCTCTAGCACAGACTGTACTCCAGCCTTTCTGTGTCGTTTCAGATACAAGACTGCAACAAGGACAGCCAGCAAGCGGAGAGCAGCGGCAGCCGCCACAAGTGAAGGACAGCAGAGGCCGAAGCATCACTGATCGGACCACGGCAGGCGAGAAATCCCCACTTCCGCTATCTCCTACAGGGCACGACAAGGAGGGAAAAGAAGGCACAGAGAAGGCTGTACTCCTTCACTTATTCCATCAACACTGACAGCAAGTGAGGACCGGCAAAGATTTCTTCTTCGATCGAGAAAGTCGTCCTCCAACTGAAGAGTCTTTGGTCCAGAAGCGGGAAGTCCGCGGGATGGACAGACGGAAAGGGGACGTTTCAAACCAGCCAAACACTCCCAACACCTACTGACGAGCGGAAAGCCCACAAGGATAGGTAGATTAACAAGGCATAAATATCTAAGCGGAGAAGCGAGGCGGAGAAGCGAGGCGGGAAACCTGCAATCCTCACCACTTTCAGGATTGCCACTGAACAAGTACGATTTCTGACAGTGGAAAACTGTTGAGGAAAATCAAAAGAAGAGAAACAACTAACACAAAGCAAGAAGAGGGAAGGAAGAACATCATGATATGGACTCTCATCTAAACGCCATAACTACCAGAAATGGACTCTCATCTAAACGCCATAACTACCAGAAAGAACTTGCAAAGAAATTGCGTCAATCGTCCGCTCCCCTGGGGAAATCATGTCTAATTATGCGGCGAATCTAGGCTGAAAATAGAGGGAAACAAACAGCTTCCCACAAAGCCTCCCATGCCGCATAAGACAATCTGCATCGTTTTTCCCAAAATACCTGGCACCACAGCCAACCAATCCTCTTGCCATCAAGGCAGCTGATAAGACATCAAGCCAGGTGATAAGAAAAGCGATAAACATCTTATCTGTCTCGCCACAATGACAGCAGAAAACAGGAAGGAGTGGTGTTGCTGCTGTGTCTTCTCCCGTGCTGCATATAATACTTGCAGACAGCATTCTTTGCTGTTTTTTTTTGTTTTTTTAAGCGGCAGGTTTTCTGTGTGTAGCAATCAAGCTCCATCTTCTGCTTCTTCTTCGCGAAATTTTGTTAGTGGAGAAAAATTAACCGACTGAGTGTTGACAAGTCGGTGCTGCTTTGTGTGAAATGTTTCCGCTCGTGGCGAGAGAGAAACAACTAATAACAACACTTCGCTGTTGACGAGCATCGACGAATGAAGGTTTATAACACGTGCAGCACTTATACACATGGACATCGTGTGTTGTTTGTCACAACGGGTCATGTCAACAAGTGAACAGCTCCATGTGATGCTTTCATTCTTCGGATTCATGCCACTAACACACAAACAAATGGATATACATGTACCCTGATACCACACAGTCAAATACAATTCAATGGATATACATGTACCCTGATACCACACAGTCAAATACAATTCAATGGATATACATCAACCCTGATGCCCTACATTCAAACGCACTCATCACCACAGGAATGCTGTGAAGACATCGCAAAAAACACGTTCCAACTCTGTTCTTTGTTTTACAAAAACACATCAAAGGATCTGTAACGACTGCTGCTGTGTGAGATCGTGTTGACTTCATATCACACGCAGCGGGATCTTCACGCCTGTGTGAGTATACCATTGATGAGCATTACTGGGCAGGTTGTAACAAGTAATCAGAATGGCTACGACCACAACCATTCTCCTTCCCACTGGGAGGCTTGCTAGTAAATCACTAGGTCAATGACAGACCAGGATCACATAATACAATTTACAGCGATCGTAATGTTAGGTGCGCTCCCTTGTAACGCTGTATCCAATCGGTGTCAAACAGCAAGTGCTCGTCAATGTAGTTTACATCCCCATAGTGCTGGACAGACCTCGGGGACGCTAGAATCTAACACCAATATTCGTATGGAATTTACAATGTGTTTGCCGTATTAAGCACTAAATAGCAGTGCTTTTGATTTGGATTTTTAAAGTAATGTCGCTATATTAACTACTAAATAACAGTCCTTTGGATTTAGATTTTAAAGTGGTTTTGCTGTGTTAACCACTAAATAAGTCCTTTGGATTTAGATTTGGATTTTAAAGCAATTTTGCTATATTAACCAATAAATAAGTCTTTGGATTCAGAATTTTAAAGTTATTTTGCTGCATTAACCAATAAATAAGTCTTTTGGATTCGGATTTGTACAGTTATTTTGCTGTTTTAACCACTGAATACCAGTCTTTGTGATTCCTTCGTTTACATCCAATTCGGTTCAAGCCTGCGGAGTGAGTTAACGAGCGCAAACGGTGAAAAATGGAGAAAAAGTAAACATCGCTTCAGCATATTATGTAGAAGTTACGTGCATCATTTTGTTCAGAAGCCAAAAACAGAAGATTATATGGCGATTTCGTATGAACATCACACACTTCGTCTGGAAGATTATACAGTAAATAATTTAAGTGTGAATATCACAAATGTCTTCTTCTTCAGGTAAAATGTTGACGTTCAAGGACGAGTATGTCAGATGGATTCTGAGGATATCCCGTTACTGGAGAGCAGGTGCAGTATCAAGTGGTGCGAGGGATCAGTGGTATTTTAAGTACGTTCTCACGGATACGAGCCAGTTTGCGACCACTTTCAGCAGTATGTTAAAATACATCACATATTTGAAGTTACAAGTTCAGGGACAACGTATAGAGCAGTCCGACCACAAAATAAAAAGAAACAAGGTAATCATAAAACAAACAAACAAGAAGAGCAAACGCTCGATCGAGTCACTTTCGCAGTTCTGAATATTATATGAGGCATCAGATGGACAGGAAGAAATTGCTATTCACAACACAATGCATACCTGAAGCATACCTGTGACCTTGAAAAAGGTCAAAGGTCACCAAAGCAGACGTCAAAGTGTAGAGGTCACTGGGAGTCACGTTCACATAAAATTTGAGCCCGGTCACTTTTATAGTTTCCGAGAAAAGCCCAACGTTAAGTTGTGTGTTGCCGAACAGAAAAGGCTAGTTATCTCCCTTGTTTTTCTGATAACGTTCGTAAAAGGCTACAGATGTAAATACTTTGATGTAAAGAATAATCCTACAAAGTTTCAATCACATCCGATGAACTTTGTCAAAGATATAAAATGTCTAATTTTTCCTTTGACGCTGACCTGTGACCTTGAAAAAGGTCAAAGGTCAACGAAACCATCGTTAAAGTGTAGAGGTCATTGGAGGTCACGACTAAACAAAATATGAGCCCGATCGCTTTGATAGTTTCCGAGAAAAGTCCAACGTTAAGGTGGTGTCTACGGACGGCCGGCCGGACGGCCGGCCGGACGGCCGGCCGGACAGCCGGACAGACTAACACTGACCGATTACATAGAGTCACATTTTCTCAAGTGACTCAAAAACAAGGAGGTAAGGAAAAGTGTGTGTGTGTGTGTGTGTGTGTGTGTGTGTGTGTGTGTGTGTGTGTGTGTGTGTGTGTGTGTGTGTGTGTGTGTGTGTGTGTGTGTGTGTGTGTGTGTGTGTGTGTGTGTGTGTGTGTGTGTATGTGAGGAAGTTGCAACAATATTCAGCCACACTCGAGCATTTAACTGCATGCAAAAATCCTATTCAAATCGATATACCAGTGGGCGAACCTCCAACCGACGACGATGCCCCCTGCATTTCTCACCTAAAAGCATTGTTGCGTGTCTCTTTTTTGATGTTCTTATTTAAGAAACATTGTTGATGTTTACTCTATATTGCGCTTCACAGCTGCTGGGTTTGTTGTGTGGTGGAGGCGACAGCGTGCTCGTGTGTGTGTGTGTGCGTGGTGTGTGTGTGTGAGTGTGCGCGCGGCAATTAATGTGCATGCATGCCGATGTCTCAGCGCCCAAAGTCATTAATCAAATTTGGCAAGTGGGAGGCTCAAAAACAACAGTTAGTTGGCAGTTAAACTCTTAACCCTAGACGAATTTTATCGAACTTGGAAATGAGCGCTTGTCAAAATTACAAATCTGCCATCGTACCCATCCCGTGCGGATGAGTAACGATTCCCAATATCACGGCGCCTGTTCTATCTTATTATAGGGGAAGGGCTCCTAATATGGACCACTTTTTGTTTCATGCTGATAACTAGCTTGTTTTCTTGCGAAGAAGTTTCATTTTGTGTTTGGTATATAGTCCTTCTCTCTTATGTTAACCGTCAGGACTAATTAGAGTGAAATAGCTTTGATAGACATTCAGCAAAAATTAAATACAGGAAAAAATCACAAATGGTCCATATTAGGATCCTGGGCGCCTAATATGGACCAGTCAAGCGGCCTCCACGAATCACTGTAAAAAGCCCCATATACTTCAAAATAACATGATACAACTTAGTGTACAAGTCAGACTAATTAAAATATGCTTTAGATTTATCTGTTTCGGGTCGATGAGAGCATTATTTGAAGCACACCAGGAAACTAAAGAAGCTTATCAAAAACAGAGTGAAAATAAGTGAAATTATCAACTTCCACGAAAAGAAGACTTTTTGTTATATTTTTTTTAAATCTCGAGGGCTAGTTATAGGTTATTTCCAGCAAGATTCTTAATGAATTAATGAAAATAGCCTTTAGCTTTTATTTTCTTCGATTTGTTGAAGGTGGTCCATATTAGAGGACTCGCACATACTTTGAGATTTTGCTATTATTTTTTAATTGCAGGAGAAACTCGGGGTCAACACTGCTAAAATGTAACAAATACCGTCTTAGCTGTCATATATAGCAATTTTTGTGTGATAAAAGCTTTGGCTGTGGACAGAAACGAGTCCGTTTTAGGCGGCAAATTTAGAGTGAACGCTGCAAAAAGTGAAAAAAGAGAAAAAACCTAACGGTTTTGAGGTTTGTGTTTCTGCAACTGTTTTGACATGTGCAAGTTATCCAGAGAGGGTGAATACAGCGAATGAAATTGTTTTGAGCGCTCTAGCGCCGTTAGTTTGTCAGAACAGGAGGTGGTCCATATTAGGAGCCGGTCCATATTAGGAGCCTTTCCCCTACCACCTCAGTTGTGAACAAAAAAATAATAATTTCTTGCGGATGTTATTTCTTCCCCCACAGGTTCCAGGTTGGACTCCATCCGGTTACCACCTTGAACGGATATATCCCACAGCGAGCGACATTTCCCGTATAGCGCTCCTCAGGAAATGAACAACTTCCGCCGACGGGTGTGTCATACGTAGTACGTCACGTGCTCGGTGTACATCGCACTGCGTCACACAAACTGGCTCAGGCGGAATCAGATCTGACGGACCCCACCTTGTCATGGTACACAGTTGTGCACAAAATAAAAATGCGAACCCGTGAACGTATACGACCAGGTCAGAAAATTGTCCCGTATGCGGATGATACCAAATGAGAAACTGATCACGTGGGAGTGTTACGAATCATGGGGACGTCAGAACCCGACCATGTCAGAATATGGCCATGTCAGGAATTGGCCACATGAGGATACTACTCTGAGGATTGGTATAGTCAGTGTCCATGATCTATCACGCCCAACTCTTGCAACGGCTTAGTCAAACGTTCATCGGGTTTTTTTCAATCGTAAAGTTGATCACAGATGGTCGTTAGATTGTGTTGCACCACTGAGTTCACAGTCTTCCATTTTAATCAAGAATTCGATGATCCGTCAGAAAGTCTCAAGACCATTTTAGTTAAAGACCAACGAAAGGCTGTCTCATCAGTTGACTTACGCTCTTGAATAATTCTAATTATACACGAATCAAAACCAATCAAATCAGTAAATGATAAACTCAATGAAACAAAAGATAAACGCCAACTATCGTCGACGGAAAGTCATTGTCAACGGCATAATGCACTAGAAAACCCTTTTCCTCAAAGTCGAAAACTGATTTTACAAATGGTTTTACAGTCGTTCAGTATATTGTTGTACAAAACAGCGCCCAGGTTAAAAAACAAAAATCAAGTAAAAAGCAAGTATCTGCTATACTGAAGTCATTTTCAAAGCGGCTCAAAGCGGCTGGAGAGGCCAGTGACTTTACTCTGTGTCCGGTTCGTGTGAGAGCAATTAAGTCAACGTGGGTGACCACGCGCGGGTCTTGACACAGGATGTGAGTATGGTCGTGTGAGACACCCTGCGACGTGATACAGAGGTATAAAGCAGCGGTCGGTGCCAGATGACCATGCAGCCTGACCACAGCACCACTCTTACTCCTGCTACGTTCTGTGATCTGCACAACGGATCTGTTCTTCCTAATCTTCGGCTCGTGCAACACAGTGGCGTGAAAGTGGTGCGCGTAACGTTCTCTCCGGCTTTTCTTCGAGCATCAAGGATTTCTCCTGCTTCTGTTGGAGTATCGGGAGTATCGTCATCGTGTGTGTCCAGCCTTCGTGGTGTCAACCCCTCTCTGGACCCCGCGTCACAAGGGCTAACGACGTAGGGCCGACACGATGGAGACCAACCACTCCCGCAACACTCACTCCGTGCCTCTCTACCTCCTGCCCACCTCCCAGCCCCGTCCGGGGCCCTCCCTCCCCCCACCCCGGCCCCCTCCTCATCTCAGCGTCAGCTCCGTCGTCAGCAGCAGCATCGACGACGGGGGAGGGGGAGGAGGGGGGACTCCCTTCGTGTTGTTCCCCGCCGTCATCTCCCCCACAGACAACAGTGAGCCGTACATAGACACGGCGAGCCACCAGGTGTTGCCCACAGGGGTCAACTCCTACCTCCCGGACTTCTGGGCCGAGGACTGGAACGACACCGTCTCCATTCACAACAGGACTCTGGGGATGAACACGATAGCGGGAGGTGGAGGAGTAGGAGGAGGTGGAGGTGGCGGGCTTGTGGATGGCCCCTACAACTGGGCCATCCTGTTGCTGGCTCCCTTGGTAGTGTTCGGGATCGCGGGGAATACCTTGGTGATCCTGGCCATCTCCCTGGAGCGCCGCCTGCAGAACGTCACCAACTACTTCCTGCTGTCTCTCGCCGTCACCGACCTCCTCGTCTCCCTCATCGTCATGCCTTTCTCCATTATCAACGAGTTTACTGGTGAGGTCTCTCTCTCTCTCTTTTTTCTCTCTTTCTCTCTCTCTCTCTCTTTTTATATTTAGTCAAGTTTTGACTAAATATTTTAACATCGAGGGGGAATCGAAACGAGGGTCGTGGTGTATGTGCGTGTGTGCGTGCGTGTGTGTGTGCGTGCGTGTGTGCGTGTGTGTGTGTGTGTGTAGAGCGATTCAGACTAAACTACTGGACCGATCTTTATGAAATTTGACATGAGAGTTCCTGGGTATGAAATCCCCGAACGTTTTTTTCATTTTTTTGATAAATGTCTTTGATGACGTCATATCCGGCTTTTCGTGAAAGTTGAGGCGGCACTGTCACGCCCTCATTTTTCAACCAAATTGGTTGAAATTTTGGTCAAGTACTCTTCGACGAAGCCCGGGGTTCGGTATTGCATTTCAGCTTGGTGGCTTAAAAATTAATTGATGACTTTGGTCATTAAAAATCTGAAAATTGTAAAAAAAAAATAAAAATTTATAAAACGATCCAAATTTACGTTTATCTTATTCTCCATCATTTGCTAATTCCAAAAACATATAAATATGTTATATTCGGATTAAAAACAAGCTCTGAAAATTAAATATATAAAAATTATTATCAAATTTTTTTTTTCGAAATCAATTTAAAAACACTTTCATCTTATTCCTTGTCGGTTCCTGATTCCAAAAATATATAGATATGATATGTTTGGATTAAAAACACGCTCAGAAAGTTAAAACGAAGAGAGGTACAGTAAAGCGTGCTATCCTTCTCAGCGCAACGAATACCCTGCTCTTCTTGTCAATTCCACGTGCACTGCCTTTGCCACGGGCGGTGGAGTGACGATGCTACGAGTATACGGTCTTGCTTCGTTGCGTTGCGTTCAGTTTCATTCTGTGAGTTCGACAGCTACTTGACTAAATATTGTATTTTCGCCTTACGCGACTTGTTTCTCTCTCTTTCTCTCTCTGTCTCCCTCTCTCTCTCTCTCTCTCTGAAACTCTCCCTCTCTCTCCTCTCTGGAGATAGATACTCTCTCTCTCCAGCTGGCTTGCTTGCTTGAAAGTAAAAACAAAGGTAGGTGGGTTTGAGTCGACAGCAGGGTAGCGGTAGAGAGAGACACCGAAGTATAGACAATGATACACCAAAGCTTATACACTCCACGAGCGTTGGATACACAGTGAGAATATATCCTCGGCCACTTGCCTCAGAAAAGCTAGACCTCATTAGGCATCTCCCCGGAAGTAAGGAAGACGGCAAGACGCAGGTAGAGAGGGGAGAGGAGGGGGGTGGGGATAAAAGGCTACCTCAAAGCTCTCCCTGTCAACAAGTGTGCAGGGAAGAGGTCCAAACAGTCCAACTCCCACCCCAGTTATCTTCCGCTTGTGGACAGTAAACACTCTCCCCTCACGTTGCCCCAAATCATCTCGCTACGGCGCGCCGAGCACAGACCGCCGTCACCACTGCGAGTAGGACGAATCAACGGCCACTCACAAAGCTTATACCTAAAAGCATTGAGTACTTTATATATATAGCATTCATATACCTAGGTACCTACAAGCACGCTTGAAGGAACATAGTGCTGGGCCTTCATTGTGTCAGTGAATATGGACAGTCAGTCCATACCCAACAAATCAGGCCTGTGAGCTTGGCACTATAGTGTAAAGTGATCACTGATTGCAGTGTGATCACTGATTGGATCCCAAAGTTAACCTTCGCAATCGTCTAGCTTTGACCGTTGTTTGTCACAAATATATTCAAGGTATCCCAGGTTCGAATCCGAAGACGAAGTGTGTGGCGGCGGGAACATAAGAAACGCAATGATCACCCAGCGTCGTACCACCATAGATATTCAACTGCTAAGCTGGCAGTGGAATGTCTTTGATTGCAATATCTTTGATTGGAATATCTTTGTTTAACTTTATACATTGAGACGTGAGATTTAACTAAAACAAAATGTCGAGGTACATGCAGCATCAAACTGTAGCGCGATGTTTCCAAGTTCTGAGGTTACGGGGCCTCATTAATGAGGGAAGAAATTCAGCCATATTGATCGTTATCACAAGACAGCATCACAAGGCAGCCATCATCATAGGCTTATTTCTACCATCTTATGGACAAACAGTTCTCGCCGTCACGTTGCGCGATTTCAACCATGGGGAGGCGAGTGTAGTGATGTGGTAGGCCATACCTGGAATATTGAAATATCCACATAACTGAAATTATTGCCAGTTAGCAAAGCTGTTGTTCATTCCTACGTTTTAACTAACAAAAACACACACAAAAACTCTTCACTTGGGGCTTTAAAATGTTCGGAAAATGTACAAATCTTATGTCTGGTGGGCTAAGATGACATGCATATGGCGCTATTTTTGTGTGGTGGATGCAGGGGGGGGGGGGGGCTGGGCTAGGGGACCACTCAGAGACGGCACTCCAGCCACAGACGATGTTTGCCCCTTCGCGTGGCCCCACTCAGCCAAGCGAGAACAGCAAAGTGGCTCTTGCGCAAATCTGCAAGTCAACTTCATCTTTCCTCTTCCCCCCTCCCGGTATCCCCCATTCCCAGTCTCATGCACATTAATTCGACAGGAGACGCAGGCAGATAGTGTGGTGTTGCAGGATGCACAAATCTTACTTTTTTTTTGACCGGCACGCAAACTGCGGGAGGAGGGCAGTCTGAATAGGGACATGGAGCTTGTCTCCCCCTGCTCCCTTGACAGACCCTGCCTACAAATCTTCCCGCCTTTAGTGTCCCCCCCCCCCCCCTCTCTCTCTCTCTCTCTCTCGCTCTCTCTCTCGCTCTCTCGCTCTCTCTCTCTCGCTCTCTCTCTCTATCTCTCATTCTCTCTCTCTCTCGCTTTGTCTCTCTCTCTCTCTCTCTCTCTCTCACACACACCCCACCTCCTCCCTCCCGGACACTCCCCGCCTCACCGGTAACCTTCCTCATTTTATTTCGTGGAAAACTTTCTTTTGCCTCTCGTCTAGAGGTGGTGTTTTTCTTTCTGTGACACTCGAAAAACTGGTGTTTGTGGCCTCTACGTTGCTCCATCTTGCTGGGGGAATCTCTGCCCATTTCTGTGTTTTAACCTTGCGCATGTCATCACACCTCTACCGCCATCGATTCTCTTTTTCATTCCAAATTAGCATTCCCTTTAGTTTCAGGATGTCTTTCCCAATTTTGTTCTCCTGATTTCTCTATGGATAACCGTACTAGAAAAGAAAAAAAACCACTCTTGCACGCATGTACATCCGAAGACAAAGAAAGTCATTGTGTTCTGTTAAAGGCAATCATGTCACAGTGTTATCGCTAGAGCATGGACACGAACAAAAGCAAAAGGTTACGTCGCCTTGCCAAACGCTAGTTCTGCACCCTCTCTCCCTTCCGCAAACGGTGGTGATGATGAAATTGAGATTTAACTTCCTCGGTGTTAGCAGTAGCCAAATACGGACGCATCTTGAAAGTACGCGTCAAGAGTTTCGGGAAGACTCTACTCTGTTTGTGTTGTTGCTTTGTCATCTTAATGTAATATATGCGTAAGTGTAGATGAATGTGCATGAGTTACTAATGCGAAAGAATGTGTATGAGTCGCCTTGTGGTGAGATATGTGCGCGTTATAAGTTCTCGTATTATTATTACCCCTTGCAAGCCATCCCATTCTCACCAAAGTCTATTGCCTTCAGTTCCTCTTCTGCATCCCCAACACCCCTTCCTTCCTTGTCTGCAAGCATTTCTTGAAGATTCTACTCCTTCTACCTGCCCCACTTTGACCACCCCACTTTGACGAAAGTCTAGACCTTGTACACTTGCACCCTCTGTTCCTCAACCCCCCTCCCCCCCCCCCCCCCACCTCCCTTCAAACGGTTAGAGCGGTGGTATCTTATCTTAGAGACCCTCAGTTTTCAACCCACCTCATTATGATCAAAGTCTAGATCTTGAAGTAAACACCTTCTCTCTCTTGCCTCCAAACCCTCCCCTTTAGAACGGCAGTGTCTTGTGTGTAGACGTATACAAAGGGCAGGCGGTGAAGGCTTGCAGAAGGTGGCCATCCCGTGGTGTCGGCAGGACCATGGTACCCTGGCGCCAAGCCAAGCTCTTCAAGCCGCTCAACACACGGGGCGCGAGGCCGCTAATCGACACCATCACATTCATTTCACATTGTCAACCCCTCTATCCCCACTACCAATCATCCAACCACTACCAATCATCCATCCACTACCAATCGTCCATCCACTACCTTCTGTCTTCATCACAACTCCCGTGTTCCTTTTCTGTCAGTTCGGCCAACAAATATCGGTAACATGGCTGTATTTCTTCATTGGCTGTAGCGTGGACCATCAAAAGCCCCTGTCTTGACTGGCCCTTCAATCTGTCTCCAAGGCGCTTAAACACGTGGCACGAGAGTGTTACTCTGTACTTCCACACCACACACACACCGCCATACATCTTCCAAATATAAAGCTTTCCACGTACCCCCTCCCCTACCATCTTCTGTCTTCACCACAACTCCTTTAGTCCTTTTCCGTCCGTTTGGACAAGACACTGTGGCAACCAGGCAGTGCTCCTTCTGTTCGTTGCAGTTTGGACCGTCTCCTGAACGGTTCTGCAACTGCAGATACGTCACTGCATGTCATACTCTTTCCTTGAAGGCTACCACCCAATGCTTCGTCTTGCTCTCTTTGACGTAATGACAGATCATTTAGTTTTCTCATCTCCCTCCATCCCTTGTTTGGCCAGAGATACCATTTAATATTTACAGTATATCTCTCGCACCCGGACCAGCAAACCGCAAACACTTACTTTTTAAATCTTGGCCATTTTTGAAGCGCATATTAACCAACACATTTCTTTGACTGGCCACTGTTGCCTCCGAGGTCGTAAAATCTCATCTTCGTCATTCTCGCCTTCCTTTTAACTTCGTCTACCTACGGCTCTATCGTTATTCCTTCGGCCTTCACATTGCAGCCACCTGCCCATACACCAGGCTTCGCGCCTCCGTTCTCCTTTCAGTCTGGTCTACGAGTGGGTTTCCTACTTCTCTTATTCGTTCCGTCTACACAATGGTAATGCTTTATAGTAACGATGCCCAAGCTCCCATCCTACCCCCCCATTTCAGAACGGCATACAAATAGCTCTCTCGCCTTTCTTAGTCTGGCCCAACAAAAGACCCACGCACCAACAATGGCTCAACCAGCCCAGAATGTCTTCTTAAACGTCGTCATCTCACAGCCTGTACAAGGCAAGCCCCGGCCCGCCGTCTTCATGTTGGACCATGTTCTCTCCTTGGAACGAGGTGGTAGGGATAGGACGGTGGCGATTGTTAGCAGGCACGAATCTCATTAAAAGGATATCTCTGTCACTGTCTGTCTCTCTCTCTCTCTCTCTCTCTCCCCCCCCCCCCCCTCATATCGACCATTTGCGATAAGAGTCGCGAACGAATTGAAATATTAAACACCCACAACCGATGAGTAGAACAAGCAATGGCTACAATAGATTCAAGTGATTCAACTTCATGATTTTGTTCAAGAAAGAAAAAACACGCCAGAAAAAATGGTCACAAAAAGAATATTCTTTTAAAAGCACTGATTGCTCCGGTTTGAAATTGACGCCCATCAGTGTCACAAGCTGTGACTGCGAGTTATGAGAACGGTGTAATTATATCATCACGTGTTGCTTGACTCACACACCGCAGAGCGATCATACGTAGAGGTTACATGCCGAGTCTCAGTGATTATTAAAAATAATGGTCGAAGTTAGCGGATCATTAAAAATGCGAGCTTTAGCGAGCTTTTTCATGACCGCGAACTGAGACCATTATTTTTTATAATCACTGAGACGAGGTGTGTAACCTCTTTATTCCTCCTTTCTTCAGTTATTCAAAGAAAAGAGGAGTTTTTTTGCGAAAGTTTGATCGAATCCTATTCACTCAACCAGTCAACCTGCGCAGGCGATCGATTAATGCGCGGTTGTATAGTTCCGTGCAAATCATTCCATTCTGTTAACACTTCTTGTCAGTTTTCCTATTTTGGACTAAAATCAAGTACACAGATATGCTGTTATTCTGCTGTGGCGGTAAAGGCAGATATTGTGTGTTCTGTATATGTTTTGGTATCGCTTAGGATAATGTTCTTTTGTCAAATGGGACTAGCAGACGAACTTTTGCACCCGTGTTCCAACGTTAAAAACTGTATGAAGTTCAGTTTTCTGGGGAAAATAGTGTATGAAACCGCTTTATGTTGTTTAAATTGATGAGATGTGTGCATTTGGTTGCGTGTGATCTGTTTATTAAATGAAATATTGTTGAAAACTGACCGTCGGATTGCAGTCTGTCGAAGAAACTGAGTGAACAGAAATTTGAAAGGGGAACTACTCTTGTCGCTAGACAAAGTATGAGAGTTACTTGCCTTGAGAATTTGCTTGTGATGAACGTTTGTGCACAGCAGACCTAGATTCAGAAAACAACCAAACTCATGGATTTTATATGGAGATTCATGTGTTCAAGCCTGTAGTTGTTAATTTAAATGCGGTATGTTTGTATTGTTTGCTCCAGAGATGTATACTTCGTACATTAGAGCGTTCGGAACTTTTCAGTCGCAAAAGTAGTACCGACGCAGAACAGCTTCTCAACCCATTGCGCTATCGAGGATTCAGGCTGTTGCTGGGTCGTTATTTGTTTGGTTGCTGGGTGTTTATCGAAAAATAACTAGCTCTACAAGTTTACAGAGGTAAAGAAGCAGAGGGGGGAATAAAGAACGAATAAACACCATCAGGTCAAAATAATGCGCTGTTGATGAACACCGACATAGATAGAGAAAACTTCATTACTTCCAATGACCAATCCATGCGTGATGCATTGTTCACACTGTACTGGCAACATCAGCATAAAATTCACATGTGAAAATGTTAGAACATTTTGCAAGGACTCTACACGACGGATGGACAATTATTGTGTGATGCATTGTTCAAAATGTACCGGCAACATCAGTATAAAATTCACATGTGAAAATGTTAAAACATGTTGTAAGTACTCTACACGACGGATAGAAAATTATTTCAATTGTTCAAAATGATTGCAAAGTTCACGGCACAGTTCATTAAAAGGCGACATACTGCGATAATGAATCATTTTCTTTCATATCGGTAGACAAAGCTGTATTGACCATATGTTTACCAGCGTTTTTAGCTTGCCTTCATAGCTTATCCTCCCTCTCTTTCTGAAGCAGTGCGAGCCAGGGCGTTGACCTATAACCCCCAATTCTAAAGCCGCCATTCTCTATTTCACGCTAGGTTCTTCTTTTATTTTGTTTTTCGTTTTGATGGATAAAAAAAAAAATAAAAGGCAGTAAAGTAGTGCGCGCTCTCTTGGGGGGAGAGAGGCTCAAGACATAACCTTTCATCCGGAAATCTTTCACACGAAATAATGGATGGCATTTTCAAGGTGGATTCACAGCGTATACTTGACTTCCTATCGAAGTGACCAGAGGCAAACAGGGCGGCTGGGAATGGGTGGGGGTGGGAGACAACTGCAGGCAAAAGACTATTAGAGACTATTGCAAAAAATGTGTACACAAAAGAAAAGAAAAGAAAGATTGAACAGAAAAGTAAACAGAGAAGAATTTCTGGCATTTTTCCTTGCTCATTGAGTAAAATATCCCTAGTAATGGTTCCGATTTCTTTCTTTTTATTTATTTGGTGTTTAACGTCGTTTTCAACCACGAAGGTTATATCGCGACGGGGAAAGGGGGGAGATGGGATAGAGCCACTTGTCAATTGTTTCTTGTTCACAAAAGCACTAATCAAAAATGTGCTCCAATGGCTTGCAACGTAGTACATATTACCTTACTGGGAGAATGCAAGTTTCCAGTACAAAGGACTTAACATTTCTTACATACTGCTTGACTAAAATCTTTACAAAAATTGACTATATTCTATACAAGAAACACTTAAGGGTAAAAGGAGAAACAGAATCCGTTAGTCGCCTCTTACGACAAGCTGGGGAGCATCGGGTAAATTCTTCCCCCGAACCCGCGGGGGGAGTTCTGATAGTAACCAACAAACAACATACACGACAAAAGAGGACAAAACAGATAGCAATGCGAGAGAAGGGGGTGGGGGGATTTACAATTTTTGTCTTCATAATATAACGGGCATTGGAGCAAACGGCGAGCAAGCAGGGGGGTGGGATGGAGGGGGAGTGAGAAGAAAGAGGACGCATCGAAAAGAAAATTCTCAGATGAGCTTTACAGCAACATGACGTGGCTGGAATGATAACGACGATGCTATCCTCTCTTTGTCTGTGAGAAACGTCTCGAGTCCACGGCAAAGGTGACAATCTAACGGTAAAATGCCAAGACCTGTCTTTGTTGTGAAAGAAACCCGTTCATTAAAAATCTGTTCCATGCCTTTTTCGCTTTCGACCAATAGCAAGGTTTAGCCCTTTGAACCTTCCTTGCCTATTCTTGCACAAGTGAGCCAAGGGCTTGTTAAGAAAGGCTGAAGTTAAAGGTGCCTTCAGTATTCCCGTGTAAACCAGGTTGTAAGCTGCCATAGATCCGTCCACGCATTTACACAGGAACAGAGAATCCTTTTGTTTGGACACGTACCAAAATTCCACACCCTGGTTGCTCTCTGAGTCTCTCTGTGTAGAGTGGGGTGTTGTGCACTCCATCACAAACATCAACGAAGAAGAAGTGGAAAGAGAAAAGGGCGAAGAAGAAATGCCGATAATTTTACACTAGGAAGTTTAGGGGTGTGTATAGGATTCGCTTGATGTGTTTGTGTGTTTGTGTGTTTGTGTTCGCATATAGATCTCAAGAATGAACGGACCGATCGTCACCAAACTTGGTGAACAGGTTCTATACATTCCTGAGACGGTCCTTACAAAAATTGGGACCAGTCAAACACACGGTTAGGGAGTTATTGGTGGATTAAGATTCTACAAGGACTTATAGAGGGACACCCTCGTTGGTCAAAGGGAAATAACCATTCTCACTGCCACCAACTGAGAAGGTTATTTCCCTTTGACCAACGGGGGTGTTTTTCCAACCTCATAGGAATTTCTTGTTTTTTTAGGAGAACGTCTCGACATAGCAGAGTACAAATAAACTATTGCAAGTGAACAACGTGAGAAAGCAAGGTAATTCCCACCAACAGAGTATTTCAACTCAAAACGCATCTGAAGGGACTTGGAGGAGCTGATGGGTTGCCGTCCAAACCTCAGCTTCCAGTCTCGTCAAAGGCGCCATCCTTTTTGCGCACCCAATCTGACCACGCTTTCATCGGGAACAACTTGATCCTTTTTCTTTGAACACAGATCCAACATCTACAGCCTGGCTGCGTCTCATTCTATACAGGGTGGACATCATTTTCTGATTTAATTCATAGATTGACATAGTTGTCGTTTAAAATACTAATTCAACACACACCAAAAATTGAAGAAAAACAACGACCATAAAGCAGTCGGGCAGTACAATGTTGATGGGTGTCCAAGTTAAAGACAGCTCTTGTTCCATGTGAAAGCTTTGACAGATCTTTGTCGGCGGAGCATACTCGTGTGCCCAAGGACAGTACCTTTTAAGAAGAAGACGAGGCAACATATTTCCCATTATCTCGGAAGTAGTAGAAGTAGAGGGAGAAGGGGGAAAAAACTTACACTATTTCGGACGAAAAAATCGGTTGAGAACTTGTTAACACCGCTGGAACAATGCCCACACCCCTACCCCCTTTAGCTCCCTCCCTAGGTGTTTGTTTGTTTGTTTGTTTATTTGTTGCTTAACGTCCAGCCGACTACGCAGAGCCATATCAGGACGAGGAAGGGGGGGATGAAGGGGGCCACTTGTCAAGCGATTCCTGTTTACAAATGCACTAACCCATTACTTGTGTCCCAGCAGGCTTTAGTAAAACTAAATTAATACCTACTGGAAGATTACCAGTTTCCAGTATGTTAAAATAGGCTTAACCTATCTACTGCTGGACTTACATCAGAACACTAACAGATTAAACTATACATGAATCGCGAGACAAGCGGCAAGAGAAGAGATTTTTGGAAAAAATACAGGTGAATGAGCAAGAAGGCAGAAAAAAGAAAAGAATTCATGAAGAAAAAGAGAGCATGACAGGAAAGAGGAACCAAAAATCTACCTAACAGCAAACTAGAAAGCTCCTGCGGTTCCAAAAACAGGAGGGGCCTTTAATTTCATAACCGCAGTGCCCCACTGCGGGACTCCCTAGGTGTAGCAACACCCCCACTGCCAATGACCAGAGGCGCGAAGCGTCAGAGAATGGGGGTTGCAATCAGGGCGTGTGATTAGCGGCAGAGTGGCAGCAACAGCCATTGTGCGGCTTGCAAGGGTCCACACCGACAAATTGGACAAGAGAGCAAGAAGCCATCAGGGGAAAAGGGACACTGACACGAAGGTGAAACACAGAACGCCCTGGAGAAAGCATGGGAGGGCTAGGGGAACGGTGCTTACAGGAGTCCGGGTGTAAGAGAAGGAGTTGAAAGAGGGGGGGGGGGGGGGGGGCGAGCGAGAGAGAGAGTGTGTGTGTGTGTGTGTGACAAATGTGAAAACCACAACGGATCGCGGACAGCATGGCTGGGTTGGGTGCAGGAGAGAGAGAGCGAGGGGGAGAGAGAGAGAGGGAGAGAGAGGGAGAATGATTGCTCGTGGACAGCAGCTGATGCGCTCGTTATTTTGCCTTTTCACTCAGGTTGTTGTGGTTGCACTGTTCGGTGAGCGAGCAATTATTGCTCCTTTCCCTTTAACAACAACACGCCATCTTATTTATTTCTTTAATATTTTTTTTCTCAATTTTGGTCGTGAAGTGAAGAGGAGATAGGGTTTGCGAAGGCCGCCAACTAAACGAGGAATGAACGTCTCATCATCACCTCAATCTGCAAGCTCTAGCTTGCGTCCGCTTCAATTCTTCACTCTGTGTCGTTTTCTTTCTTTGTTTGGTGTTTAACGTCGTTTTCAACCATGAAGGTGAAATCGCGACGGGGAAAGGGGGAAGATGGGATAGAGCCACTTGTCAATTGTTTCTTGTTCACAAAAGCACTAATCAAAAAATTGCTCCAGGGGCTTGCAACGTAGTACAATATATTACCTTACTGGGAGAATGCAAGTTTCCAGTACAAAGGACTTAACATTTCTTACATACTGCTTGACTAAAAGCTTTACAAAAATTGACTATATTCTATACAAGAAACACTTAACAAGGGTAAAAGGAGAAACAAAATCCGTTAGTCGCCTCTTACGACATGCTGGGGAGCATCGGGTAAATTCTTCCCCCTAACCCGCGGGGGGTCTGTGTCGTTTAAAGACGTCGTCCTTCTCGTATAAAACATCATGTGCAAACACCATCACAAAGCTGTCCATGCATTAACAAGGGATAATAGCACCCCCCCCCCCCCCCCCCCCGCCACACTCCCCTTTCCAAGTGGACACATTTTCTTGCAATCAAAAGCCTGGCTGATACCCATATGCAGAGTGGAGTAGTTTATTTATTTATTTTTCTAAATTTATTTATTTATTCATGTTTGTCAATTTTTCCTAATTTGATTTCGCAATCTGCCAAATTAAGTCAGCAAAAAACATGCCCGCTCTGCACAGAAAGGTGGGGGGGGGGGGGAGTGGGTATGTGTTCCAAAGGAAGGATGACACTAACGTATGTAAAAGCCAAGACGATTTGATAATGGTTGACGTGATGTTTTACACAAAACGGAAGGTATCTTTCAGGACAAACATGGGGATTTATGAGGACGTGGAGGGGGCAAAGGCGGGGGGCGGGGCGGGAGAGAGAACTTTACAATCAACTGAGCATACACGTGCATAAACAAATACAGACATACATATATATATAATATGTAAAAACATATATATAAATTAACATAATTATACAATACACACGTGTACGTACGAGTGGATAGTAGAGGAAGGGAAATACAGGGTGAGAGAGGAGAAAAGAGAGGTGGCGGTGGCTGTACAGGGTGAGAGAGGAGAAAAGAGAGGTGGCGGTGGCTGTACAGGGTGAGAGAGGAGAAAAGAGAGGTGGCGGTGGCTGTACAGGGTGAGAGAGGAGAAAAGAGAGGTGGCGGTGGCTGTACAGGGTGAGAGAGGAGAAAAGAGAGGTGGCGGTGGCTGTACAGGGTGAGAGAGGAGAAAAGAGAGGTGGCGGTGGCTGTACAGGGTGAGAGAGGAGAAAAGAGAGGTGGCGGTGGCTGTACAGGGTGAGAGAGGAGAAAAGAGAGGTGGCGGTGGCTGTACAGGGTGAGAGAGGAGAAAAGAGAGGTGGCGGTGGCTGTACAGGGTGAGAGAGGAGAAAAGAGAGGTGGCGGTGGCTGTTTGAACGGAAAATACAACACCACAGTCATGCAAGCGCCCAGGAAATACCCGTACCACTTCATTTTCGGACAATTAATCTCTAATATACTTTTCAGTCGTCAAAACTCAATTTTTGAGGAAACAACGTCAACACCTTGTGTTCTCGTAAAACTCGAACCACCGCTAGCCCCAAAACTCAACCAAGTGGTAACGCACTTGCGCTCGGAAGCGAGAGGTTGCGAGTTCGACCCTGGGTCAGGGCGTTAGCAATTTTCTCCAGTCCCCCCTTTCCTAACCTAGGTGGTGGGTTCAAGTGCTAGTCCTTCGGATGAGACGAAAAACCGAGGTCCCTTCGTGTACACTACATTGGGGTGTGCACGTTAAAGATCACACGATTGACAAAACGGTCTTTCCTGGCAAAATTGTATAGGCATAGATAAAAAATGTCCACCAAAATACCCGTGTGACTTGGAATAATAGGCCGTGAAAAGTAGGATATGCGCCGAAATGGCTGCGATCTGCTGGTCGATGTGAATGCGTGATGTATTGTGTAAAAAATTCCATCTCACACAGCATAAATAGATCCCGGCGCCTTGAGTCCGAGTCTGGAGATACGCGCGCGATATAAGACTTCATACAATAATAACCAAGACTTCAAACACAAACAAGCATACAAGCAAACAAACGTCAGCAAGACTGCATTTCACGAGCAGTGGACTTCCAGAACGTACGAGAATACGATAATTTTCTATTTGTTTGCACGTACCACCGCCCGCACGAAAATCTATTAAACTCTTTCAGGATAAGTAAGTGCAGAACTAAATACATCAATATCAAAGTCTGGGCAAATCTATATTGCATGCCAAGCCGGTTAACCCTCTGCCCATGGCCCACAAGTAGCAAGTGGGGTGGAATAGCGATAAGGCAATAAGACGGCCACTGGAAGAGCCACTTCACTTCAACGGTCCCCCCATAAATCGTCTGGCCAGCCCCAAAACTTGCAGTGCACTTCCGCTTCAAGGCTCTTCGATGGTACTTTACAAACGTTTGTGTTATCTACATTTCCGTCACGGTCTGAATCATGTTTCCTCATCATCAGAGTGTACCTATACTTTCGTGCCAAAGAGCTTCACTAAAGCGCAGTTTGTTTTACGAACAGCGCATAAAAGTGAGATCTAAAAAAACCATGTTCCTCTTGCTTTCCACTTTTTTTCTTTCTTCTTTAATTCTATACATGCACTTTCTCAAGTTGGATGCGCAGCTTCTGAACTCAGGCAATACAATACAATCCTCAGGAATACAAAAGTTCACACACGCACACGCTCTCAACCACTTTCTTCTTTCATACCACTGGCCAGCAAGAAACTCAGCCATCAGGATCTATAGGTCCGAACCAGAGAGGCAGAACAAGTGGGGGAAAATCAAGCAGATAAAACAGAAGGGCAATGTATCCAAAGATGCCAGAGACTAGGAGCGGAGGAAATAGTCCAGATACCCTCGTTAACGACGACAGGGACAGCTAGCTACCAGAAATACTATAAAAGAGACCTTGATAGATCCTCTGGAGTTTCTCTTCGCGTCCCCTCAAGAGTAAACTGAGAGAAAATCATGCCCCTTGAACAACTTTTTTAAAGACAGTAAAAAAATTAAAAAAAGCAATATAATTAGGTACCCTTGTTTGAAAAGAAACATACACAACCAGACCTCTTTATTTCCTTAAAAACAAGAGTAATTATCACAGTCGAGTGGAGAAAGTAGCCAACAATGCAGGGTGTGAGCCAAGGCAGAAAAAGAGCCTGGCCAGAGGCAGAAAAGCAGGTGAGGAGAGTGGGCTAGATAAGGCAGGACAGGCGGTTGTTCACCTCGGCCCCTGCAGGTCACAGAAAAGATAGCAAAGACACGTGCTGCACGGACACAGAGATTATAACGATGTCTATATCTCTGTGTGCACGCTCCTATCTTCTATCTTCTTGCCTTCTGTCATGCGCGCGTCACGCCAACATGCTTATATACTTCTGAAGTTACTTCTTCGTCAGCGTTATGACCAATCTCACACATCTTGAACACTCAGTCAAAGCCTGTATGGTTGGCTAGTACACCGGCTTTGACTCAATCAGCGTTTGTGTCTCAGACTACAGATTATATGATTCGTAGCTAGAACTGTAAGCACATTTCGCGGCGATCGTTTTAAAGTAGGGCAGAACACCCTTGAACTTTGAACAAACGCATACGGCGCCTACGTTGTGCATGGCTGTCCACAACTACACTGTTCGCGTTGAACAAAAAATTCCACTATTTTATGAGTTTCGTGTGAACATACCAGAAATTTTTATCAATTCATCTACAAAACAGCCACAAGCAAATCAAATTCAAACAGCAACAAAAAGCGTCCACCGTACCGCTTTCGGGGAGCTAGAGAGTAGCGGTCGAGGTCTGAGAAGGGTGTGGAAATGCCAGGATTGGCAGGAAGGAAATCCAACGATACCGTTACTCAATTCATTTAGAAATCAACAACAAATACGTGAACTGATTTCATCAAAACATAATTTCAAAAAAAGGATAAGTATACCAGAAGAAAAAAAAATCGCACAATATCGTTCATCAATTCATTTATAAAATAATAAAAATAAAAATAAAATAAAAAGAAGACGAAAATACATGAAATCATTTCATCATTAGACATTTTCAAGAAAAAAAGCGACCACCGCTTTCGGGGAGCGGTAGAGGGGAAGGGGAGGGGGGGGGGGGGTGAAGAATTGCATAACATGCGGAACGTGCAGTGCACCAAATGCACAGCAACTCGGCGCGTTTTATAGGACAGATAGGGACGAGTTGAACGTGCACCCTGGATCACTTTTCCTTTACCTGGGGGGAGAAATGAGCACACGAGGCACCTCGCTATCTTCCTTATCTCCCGTTTATCCTGTCCTCACGGTCATCGCTTTTCACGCACGTTGCAACTGCATCTGTTGCCCTGTTTATGTATATATTTATTGCCTGGGTTTTATCTTGTATTTATCTATATATTTATTTATTTATTTATTCATTTATCTATGTATTTATTCATTGATTTTGTTGACTTTGAAGTTAAAACCTATCTAATCAACTTGTTGTTTATTTATTTATTTATCTTTATTGTAAGTTTTATTGCGCTTACTTTGATGTAAAAAGCTCTCATTGCCTTTGAAATATCAGCAGTTCAAAAGTCAAGATTAAGCTGGTAATAGAAGTTGGTCCTGTTGGAATGGTTCTCCATACTGTCAAGGAGAAAACCGAGCTGTAAAGAATGCCAGAAATAAGGGAGATTGACTGATTGTCAACACTACAAGAAGTGGGAAAAGATAGAAGGGGTGCGTTGGACTTGAGAGCACACACACACACACACACACGCATGCGCGCGCGCGCAGCTTGAGGGTCAAAGAAGCTTACGGAGACACTAGAAGGTTTGTTTGTTTGTTTGTTTGTTTGCTTAACGCCCAGCCGACCACGAAGGGCCATATCAGGGCGGTCGCTAGAAGGTCCTGTTCAATCACCAAACAGTGTTTTATTCACGACGAGGCCGACACAAATGTAAAAACATCATTTCTAATCGTCAAAAATCGTTTCAATCACAGGAGAATTGTGTTTAATCGTCAAAATCTGTTTCGTTGTGTACGAAGACGACATGGGAGCAAAACCATCATGTTTACCCCATCCACATGTGTTTGAGTTAGTCACTACCGTCGGTCTCCCAATCTGCCCGTCTTTGCGTTCCTGACGCTGTGTGTAAAATGGACGCAGTGGAGCAATGTCCTCGCCATCAATCGCCTCCCGCCCGCCAGCGACTAATGGCATCTAACCATCTTCCCAGTCCTACTTCGCTTAGTCCCTACTTTCCCATTATTTATCATTTGAACTCCACCTCGCTGCCTCACTAAATCCTGGCTTTTCCAGCCCAAATCCTGCCTGTCTGACTCTATCCCCTCCCACCTATCCCCTGCTACACTCCCACTCACATTCTTCTCCTACTACAGTGGAACCCCTCTTTAGAGCCCCCCCCCCCCCCCCCAAACCACCTCCAATTTAAGATGCCCACCTTTCAAGACCTTACTTTTTCACAGTTTATGTTTACAACCTCTGTAAATTTAACTCCGTTTTAAGGCTACATCCTTTTCAAGACTTGAATTTCTTAGATCGGGGAAGGTCTTATAAAGCAGGTTTCACTGTAGCATGAACTGTGTCCGCCCTTCCCTTACCAGAACTATTACCAAAAGTACCAATGCCACACCATCGGCACGGTAAAGAAGCTTACAAGGGCCATCGCATCAAGATGGGATTGCAACCATAGTAGAATATAGTGGGAGAAATATTCGCCGTTGGCGTGGAAACCGATAAAGCGGTGTCAGATAAAGACTACGAGTTTTATGAGGCAAAGGTCGAGCAGGGTCAGCAGTAAAGTGCTCTGGTCACGTCACTTATCTCCATCCATCCATGTTTACAACTGTGCTCGTTTTCGTCTGATTGCATCATAACTTGTACTTTTCCATTTTATATCACCATACATCAAGAAGAAATCGATAAAAGACTGCTACTATTCCATTTGTGAATGTTTCGCGCTGTCCATGATTAAGTGTTCCATACATTAATCTTTTGTTTGCGTGCGTTTAAATTCACAAAGCCATCCATTTTAACTGCTGTCCTCGGTTGTTGTTTGTTTCTGATCGCAGCACAATTTGTACTAGTTAGTTTTCAATTACCATTACCAACAAAAACACGCAACGGACTGCCAACGTTTCATTAAACCATACTAACTTTTCTCGTGCGGTTTTGTTTTTTCATTATTATTTATTCACATCGCCATCAAGTTTACAGCTGCCTTTCTGTTGTTTCTTTAATCGTACTTGTACTATATCGTTTTATATTTCTTCCTAAACTAACTTCAATTCTGCTCTCGCTTTTCTTACTGCAGCGCAGCTTGTTTTATTTCACTTCACATCTCTCCATCAACTCCCTTTCCTGCAACCCCCGTGTTTTCTGAAAGCAGCGCGACATGAACGCAACTTGCGCTAATTTCCTCTTGATTGTTCTGTACTTTTGCCTCTGATGTTATTCAGCATTTTATCTTCTCCCCCCCCCCCCCCCCCCTTCCTACCATTTTTATTGTTGTAGCATTAAATGTTTTACTCTGCTTCTTGGAATGGGTACTTTACTACCATTTCTATCGCATGTCATTTTAGGGTCTCTTTGATCGCAACTGTGTCAGCGGTTGTAGCCGTTTCACCGTTGCACAGTTTGATTCACGTTATCACTGTGCCCCAGTTTCATTCTCAGGTGTTTGTCTTTCATCACTTCAACGGGTTTTGTCTTGTGTTACCCGACACTTTTTGGCGCGTGGGGTGGGTCATTTTTGTAGAGTAGGAAAAATGTTAAAATTATTCCGCCTCAAAAAAATATTCTTTAAAAAAAAGAAGAAAAAAAAAGGGTGTGTTCGGAAGGGGTGTTCCATATATACCCCCCCCCCCCCACACAAAAAAAAATTAAAGGGGGGGGATTACAATAAGGATTTTCGGTTCAGTTGCCCCTTATTCGGACAATGTCCCTCAAACACATGTTCAACTACTTTGCATTTGTTTTGATTAAAATGTCCTTCTCCTGACTGTGTCAAAATTGAAAGTGAGACAGCTTTCCAACCCAACCACAATTTTAACCCGCGGTCGCACAGAGATCGTGATATTAACCAGTACCATCGACTGTCAAAACTATGTGAATTTGACAAATTGTGAAAGCAGCGCGCATGTGATAGCAGTAAAGGGCAAGACTTTTTTTTATAGGGAAGTAAAAGGAGATTGGCTGAAACTTCCAAGCATAAAAACAATGCTTTGCACGAAGACAAAAAAGTCTGATTTTTAGAACACACGCATAAAGGCCAAGTATAGCTATCAGTTTATATCGCTCAATCCATCAGAACACGTTCTTCTTTAACGGTTTTATTTTCTCTGTTAATTGCTCTGCTGCCATATACTCAAAAGGGCAGACTATCATAAACAGGAATATGATGCCATACAACATTTGATTTAAAATGGCGCAGGGTTTCACAGAGAAAATAAGGTTGTCTTTGAGCTGGCGAAAACCACTTTTCGAACCTTTCGTATTGTTAAGGCAGTCTCGTAAGTTCAGCTGAACTCCCCAGATGAGAGAGACAGAGACAGACAGCAGACAGAGACAGACAGACAGACAGACAGACAGACAGAGAGGAGGGGGGGGCAAGCAAACGGAGGGACAGAGCGAGACTCTGTGCTTGGTTCTGTCATAGGTCCTTAGTTCTGTGTTTCAAAAGCCCACGTCAGACTCACGTCTTCATTGGAACTCGTCTACTCTCAACAAAAAAAAATAAAAAAATCGCGCGATTGCAGGAGGTTTACGATACAATTGAAGGAAAGTGGCCGCAGTGTGTGTAATCAGTGGAAATAATGGTCCGCCCATTGCCTGGCCAAATGTCCAGCCTCTTGACAAGGCATGATAATCGGCGGCAGAGTCCCAAGACACAAACAAACGGAGCGTGTAACTTCTGCTTTTCCTATAAATATTCATAATCTCAATCATTGTTCGCTTGCTTGCTTGCTTGGACGGTTTGCTGGTGAGGTTTTCTACAAATGTGCATACTCGCCATCCTCGTTTGGTTGGTTGGTTGGTGACTGGTATTTGGCTTTTCTTGTATAATGGTTTTGTTTGGTTGATATGTACGTGTATGTGTGTGTCGGGGGGGGGGGGGGGGCGTCTCCTTACTCTGACGGAGGTAAACTCAGAACAGTGCTACCAAATCTATAAATCATACTACTACACCAAGTAGAATATCTTTGATACCACTAAGATTGTGTGTTTTGAGGCAATCGGATATACTATGTCCACCTCCCCCACCACACACACACACACACACACACACACACACACACACACACACCGCCTCCTCAAGCAATATATATTCCAACACCTTCTCTCAAACACACGGTAGCCAAGCGGTGTACCTACGTTTGTCTGACAGAAAGAACCGGGACGTCTTCGCTTCATTCATTCATTCCTGGCTGAAATCAATGATCTCCTTATGCTTCATGCACTCTCCATGGCAAGTGCCCCACATCTCTTCATAAACGACTTGCTTCTTCACCTCTTCGCAATCACAAGCTATTGAAGAGAAAGAGAGAGAGAGAGAGAGAGAGAGAGAGAGAGAGAGAGAGAGAGAGAGAGAGAGAGAGAGAGAGAGAGAGAGAGAGAGAGAGAGAGTAGCTCTAATGAAATAATGCCAGTGCTTTTATCTTTTTTCCAATTTACTCCAGCGTTGATCTTACAGAACGCACACGCACACAAAGTAGAGACGGAGGAGAAAAAATACTCAGAGAGTGTCGGCGGCGAAAACCGAGTTTGTAGTCAAGATGGTCATAACAAGGTTCCACACGGTCACTGCACTGTCTATATGCCATTCCTTTCATTTCTTATTTTGTAATGACCTTTCTTTCTATATAAATTACCATGATCCTTATTCACAGGCTGTTTTGTTCCCTGTGTACCGGTGAGTGGCACTTCGAGCTGACCCTTTGTGACTTGTCCTTGACAGCGACCACCCTGAGAAGGATCTCTCTCTCTCTCTCTCTCCCTCTCTCCCCCTCTCCCTCTCTCCCCCTCTCCCTCTCCCTCTCCCTCTCTCTCTCTCTGATGTTTTTTTAAATACATTCACTCACCACACAAATTGCACAATTATCCATTTTGACCATGAACAAAAGTCTTTCTCTTCTTCTTTCTCTGTACACATGTCCATCTTCAATCACTGACAGCCTGTCGTTGTGTTGTGTGTCAACAGGTCGGTGGCAGTTCGGCCTGATCCTGTGCAACCTGTTCGTGACGGCGGACGTGTTGATGTGCACGCTGTCCATCCTGCACCTGTGCACTATCTCGCTGGAACGCTACATCGGCATCCGCTACCCGCTGTGGGCCAAGAACAAGTCCGGCAAGCGCACAGTGCTGGTCAAGATCACGCTGGTCTGGACGCTGGCCATCGCCATCACCTCGCCCATCACCGTGCTGGGCATCGTGGGGCAGGACAACATCTTCCAGGACGGCCAGTGCTTCCTGGCCAACGACCACTTCATCATCTACGGCTCCATCTTCGCCTTCTTCATCCCGCTCACCATCATGGTGGTCATGTACGCCCTCACCGTGCGCATGCTCAACAAGCAAGCCAAGTTGTGCGGGGCCGGGGCGGGGGACGAGGCGGGGACAAGGGGGAGGGGGGGCCGGGAGGGGATGCCCATGATCCGCCGTTCCACCAGCCGCCGGCACTGGCAGCGGGAAAACAGACACACGGTGCTCGGCACCTCACGCAACTCCTACTACCACCGCAACCACCATCCTAGCAGAGAGCCGCTCACCGCCACGAACTCCTACCCCTTAGGGGCGGGCGGGGCGCGGTTCTCTCAGCGCTACCAGCCGCTCAGCAAGCGCAACACACTGCCGCACTACCATGATCGGGAGAGCTCCATTCCCAGAGAGACGCTGCGCGAGTCCGCCGAGTTCGAGTACTGCAACGGCAACGGCAGGGGCAACAGTGACGAGCACCTGGACGCCAGCCCCACCAAGAAGAGCTGGCGGCGCCTGGTGCAGAAGAACGCGGGAGCGCTGCAGGACATGCATGACGAGGAGGCGGAGGAGCCGCGGCGACTCAAGGAGCTGGTCCGCAAGCACCACGTAGCCGTCAAGGCGGCCAACATCCTCCTGATGCGGCGGGACCTGCTGCGCAAGGAGAACAGCTCGGTGCAGACGGAGCAGAAGGCCAGCAAGGTGCTCGGGGTGGTCTTCATGATCTTCGTGGTGTGCTGGGCGCCCTTCTTCTTGGTCAACATCCTGCAGGTGCTGTGCTCGGACTGCTCCTTCTCGCCCACCCTCTTCACGGTCTTCGTGTGGCTGGGCTACGTGTCCAGCACGCTCAACCCCATCATCTACACCGTCTTCAACAAGATCTTCAAGCTCACCTTCCTCAAGCTGCTGTGCTGTCGCTACGGGCTGCTCAACAGAGGCAAGCGGCGCAGCAACAACTCCACGCCGCTGGCCAAGGCTGCCGCGCGACACAACAGCAGCGGGGCTAACTCACACTCCGCCCTCATCACCTGCAACTCCATGTGTCGGAGCAGCGCCGGCAGTAGCTCCAACATGGAGGAGTCTATGTGCTGACCCTGGCTCCAACACCTGTCCCCGGTCTGACCTACCATTCAGGTGTTTGTGTCACCTTTCCCACATCGTCCAAGGAAAGATCCGTACAGGTGTTTTGGTGAGCTTTCCCACATCGTCCAAAAAAAAGATATATCCGAACATATATACGGTGTTGTCAAGGTTACGAAATTCGTCTGCGATTTCCGGGAACTCACTGGAGGTATGACTGAATGAGTCAATGTGCTAACACTGGTTTTTACACATGTACTAGTCGACCAGCCATAATTTCTGAACATCTTTGAAGAAAGTATTGCTGAAGCAATCAATGTGTTGATTCGTTGCTTTTACTCCCTTCCAAAGTGGCCTGATATTCAGGTATCTCTTTGGGATGACCTCTGAACGGGAATAACGTGCTGCTTGTATGAAAGAGTGAGATGAACGGTTATCCAGTCATTGTCGTGTGCATTATCTACGGGGGAACCCGGACGTGGGGAATACAGCAATGTGTATACAGGGTGCGCGTGTCGTCGCTGTGAGAGAGCAGTTAGGGAGGAATACAGTGGTCTCTTTCGCTGACCCCAGCTCTCAGCAGTTCGTGTATGTGCCCAAAAAATTCGCAGGAGAACGGTTTATTCACTGTAAAATGATACGAAGCTGTGGGAGGGGGGACACAAAGGAATCCCTCTGATTTATCCCAGCTCTGAACAATTCGTATTCGTGCAAGAGAATATCACAGGATTATGGTTCATTCACTGCATAGGTTACCATGCTGAAAGTGCATGGAATGCTCCTCTGATGACACCTTCAAACACAACCACAATGGGTCTCTTCTACAAGTGTTTTACACTTCTCCAGGAGAGTACTTGTCCATTATGAAAGCGGCATTGACAAGTATACGCCCATCGACCATCGTTTATTCACAGGAGTACTTCTCTATTTGTGAAAGCTGTACAGAAGGTACACGGCTATCGACCATCCTTATTCCAGGAAGTATTTCTCAACTGTGAAAGCGGCACTGAAGGTAAACGCGGCTATCGACCGTTATACAAACCATTCAAACTCACAAGACCGTTTATCTGTTGTTTACAATTTTCTCCATTTTTTCCCACGGGTATAGCACCAGAGAAAGACGAGAGTCCGTAGACTCTGAACCATTCAAAAATCACAAGGGCTATGGTTGCCCTAAACACTTTTTACAGAAGAGTGTTAAACTGTCCAGGGTGCCGTATTCACGGTCTACACATACTGACCCGTCACGAAAGTATCCGTTCATCAGTAGAATATTTTATTTCTACAATGAAAGTCCTGACGCCATACTGTTGGAGAAGTATTAAAGGGGTCCATGGCGGTATCTGCGCTGTGTTCTTTAAGCCATGGGTTGATGGCAACCCTACTTTACACTTCACATAACCCCTTTGCCCTCTGTGTATCTAACGGCAAGTCGTAGTAACTTTCCATAGTGTGCAGGAATAACGAACAACTTGGAAAAGGGCGTCTGCAGTGTTTAGAAGGAAGAAATTATCCATGTGTTCTTTCCACCTTGCGCTGATGTGAGCCACACACCTTTGTGGTATCGTCTACTCCGTAAATCTTCTTGTTGGGCAACTGGATATCGTCATCACTTTCTTTTTCATCACCCGCGGGCCACAAGAAAAGAGTTCACGCGATGTTCATGCATTCTTATCCAAAACTTCTTGTCTTGATGACGTTTTAATGTGTTCATTCTTTGAGTGTGGACTTCAACACTTCACCCATAACAATCCATTGAACGATTCTACACGTGCGGCTTTCAATTCTGCTGTGAACTCGTGAACTTGATAAGATGGATATGACCCAGCAGAATGACTTATGCATTGGAAAGCCATCTGGTTATACCCCACCCTCCCCCTGCTTCAAATACAGAAATGACTTATGCATTGGAAATTCATTTGACTATCTAACCCCTCCCCCCCCCCCCCCCCCCCCCCCCACCACCCTCCAGCTTCAAATACAAATCGACTTATGCATTGGACAGTGATCTGGTTACCCCCCCACCCCTCCTCAAAAGATGGCGGTATTCTCCTGCAAGCATTTAGAAGGACTGATGTGCAAAGTTCTGTGATTCACTAAACCTAGTTTTCGTGTAAGTAGACCTACATAGTTGTTTGCATAATACTACTGAAGTCGTGTCTGATTCGCATTCTTATATGATGTCCAGTATGTGATATCGAGCTTCATATCTGATTTCGTGATTCATATTGCATTAAGCAACTCTTTAAGACAACCCAATGCATTAAAACACTTACAGAAAGTGAAACGATGGGAGGAAGTTGCAGGCTGGACTTTAAAAGATATTTCTATCTTGCTGTAAGTTCTAAGGATGTGCTTCGGATTCGAAGACACTGGAATACGTGCACATGTACCCCTCTCTCGATTAAAACGTTGGTGCATGGACCATATTTATACTGGTGTAAATTATATCGCCACAAAGCTGAATCAACTTTATTGTTCGTTGACTCTTCCCCCCACCTCAAAACTTTGTATCGCTAGCTGTAGATGGTGTGCAAGCCGTGTGTGTGTGTGTGTGTGTGTGTGTGTGTGTGTGTGTGTGTGTGTGTGTGTGTGTGTGTGTGTGTGTGTGTGTGTGTGTGTGTGTGTGTGTGCGTGCATGCGAGCGACTGTGCGTGGGTGCAAGCGTGTGTGCGTGAGTGCATGCATGCGTGCGTGTGTGCGTGTGCGTGCGTGCTCATAACTAGATTCTGTCTACTTGCCCGCCTGTTCGTCAACTTGTTTTTGCACAGTATCTGTGCGTCACAGTGTGCAACAAAAACGGCTAAGCAAAGTGACACATACCTAATTAGGACAGACAATTTCAACTCATGCATTATAACTCACGGATCAATCAGACCATGAACAGTATATATGACATTGTAAATTGTTCGCTAGTTCAGAGTCCTGTATCCTTGTTGTCATGAGCTATTGTGATAGGACGAATCGAAGCTGAAATGTGTCTGAAATACCAGGTGGAATGCAAGTGAGTTTGACAATAAACGGGTGACGTTATGCCAGAAAAAAAGAGTGCGTGGTTCAATGACTCCTTGCACACTGAGCTGTTGTTGTGTCTGTTCATTGTCCATGTATGTTATTTTAAAATGTTGCTTTGCGTGTCCTTTTTTCATTAAAATGTTCTCTTCTCCTTGCCTACCGAATTCTAGTCCTTTCATTTGAGTTCATGAGATAACCTTTATATCGCTATGAGGACGCTTCGTTCCCAGGTTGATCTGCAGATAAGTACTCGCTTTGAAATCGAACGCAGAAGAAGAAGAAGTACGCGCTTTAACTTTACATTACATCAACTTTCAACAAGAAAGAACAGATGAGGGTGTTTTATTGTGTTGCTTTGTTAAGAACTTTCTTCACTTCACTTGGAAAGCCCCATCCAAAAAAATTGCAAACACAAAAACCACCATGTACAGTGAGAAAAACTCTGTGTGTGTGTGTGTGTGTGTGTGTGTGTGTGTGTGTGTGTGTGTGTGTGTGTGTGTGTGTGTGTGTGGTGTGTGTGTGTGTGTGTATGTGTGTGTGTATATGTGTGTCTGTGCGTGTCTGTGTGTGTGTCTGTGTGTCTGTGTGTGCGTGCGTGTGAGTGTGTGTGTGTGGTGTGGTTTGGTGTGGTGTGGTGTGGTGTGGTGTGGTGTGTGTGTGGTGTGTGCGTGTGCATGTGCGTGTGTGTGTGCGTGTGCGTGCCAGCGTGCGTGCGTAAGTTCAGAACTGGTTTAGTTTCATGTTTCAGAAGGATCAACAACTGAACAATCACAAAACGCATGAAACAAAAAGCACACACACACACACACACACACACACACACACACACACACACACACACACACACACACACACACCCCGAGTCAGTCAGTCAGTCTGTCTGTCTGTCTGTACACACACACACACACACACACACACACACACACACACACACACACACACACACACACACAACACATGTGAACAGGCGACACCAAGTGGTAAACGATAGACTGCGATACGAGACAGATAGGATAGACTTGCTATCAGAACAAGAATAAAACCCAACTAAAATACATATAATCGGCTACATCACATGCGGGGTACACACAAAACAAAACAGACCGACAAGTGGAACAACAACAACTCCGTGAATAGCAAGATCATAAACATACCTGTCACAAATTACCAAACGGAACAAAAACTGCACATACTTATGCCTAATGAACCATCTGCCAGCAACTCAGTTTCGTAACATGTCCCATCTGCTGCTGCAATAATAATTCTCATACCTCGCATACTTCTAGTCATCAGCTGTCTACTACTCACTGACAATTGGCACAAAACAGGACACAAAACAGAACACAAAACAGGGGCAACGTCCTTTTAGAACGGCACACAATGTGAGAAAGTCAGGCCTTGCAAGAGATGGTACCTGGTGCCCTAAATGTAAGCTGAATTTACCGATTTCATCAAAAGCAATCAGAGGAGAGCCTCAACACTCGGGAAGTCGTAAACTGGAGGTTCCCCAAAAATGGGGATCTGCCACTGAAAATGTCTGGCGTCCGCTAACACCAAAACTTCTTTTAAAACGCCCAAAACTTTGCAGTCATTTCGGAAATTTTGCAACAACTTTTTTGTCTTAAACTTAAAAACAAACCTTCTCCAAACTTTCACGGCCAATTTGGTCAAATGTGCCAAGGAATAAAAATCGTAGGAACATCCTTGGTATTGCTCCTGTGTGCCGTTGTGATTCACGGTGCAAGGGAATGTACGATGTACTAAGTATAGACTGTAATTAATCACAGCGCGTGTTTTTGTTCCAGTCTTCGTGGCTGGTGTTGTAAACATGTCACTGTTCACTGATAACACTGAACCGTTATAAATGTACTGCATAGTCAAAGACAGATGGATGAGCTAGTGCGTGTGCGTGTGCGTGTGTGTGTGTGTGTGTGTGTGCGTGTGTCCGTGTGTCTGTGTGTATCTTTGTGTGTGCGTATGCGTGTGTGTGCGCGTGTGTGTGTGGATAGCTCTTGGCGCAGACTCTCTCTCTCTCTCTCTCTCTCTCTCTCTCTCTCTCTCTCTCTCTCTCTCTCTCTCTCTCTCTCTCTCTCTCTCTCTCTCTCTCTCTCTCTCTCTCTCTCTCTCTCTCTCTCTCTCTCTCTCTCTCTCTCTCTCTCTCTCTCTCTCTCTCTCTCTCTCTCTCTCTCTCTCTCTCTCCTTTTCAGGCTACATTCATTTCCGCTCTTGATCTGGCTCATCACAGACCGCACACGGCACCCTAACCCATTTCCCCCGTCCCAAAAATCAGAAGAGAAAAGTTTTTTTTTAAATTCATTCATCAAACTTTTTCTGCTGAAAAACAACCGCCTGACATTCACCCTCAGTCAATACAAGACAATCAAACCGTAATCCTAAATTCAAAGTCCACCGAGAAAAAAAATCAATTCAGCTGAAAATGCTAAGTTCAACACAGAGTGTATCTGAAAGAAATAAAGTTTCCGTTCTATCCACACAGTAAAACAAAAGCCGGTGTAACACGAGAAAATTACTTCCCACGACAGGTGTGTTCCGAGTCAACATTTCGGTCAAAGATGTTACTCCCTTGACGAATAAATAACGAATAAATTATTCCACCCTAACACGAGCAATTTACTGCCCACGCCAGGTGTACGCACATTTTACTCCCCTGTCCCCTGTTAGTCTTGGTGGTGGAAGGGGTGGAGGGAGGTTAGCGCGACATTTGTTTGCGCGAGATCACATATTGGCATTATCCCCCATCCCATTTTCGCGTACGAGATTTTTACTGGAAGTAAAAAATAAACAAGAAGGGCAAAGCCCATACGACTCACATGCTTGACCTTGACCTTTACATGACCTTGACCTTCAGGGTCAAGGTCAAATAACTAAACCTAGCAATGACATACACTAAGAACTGCTTTACACATTTTTCCTACCAAAATACATGTGACCTTGACCCAAGGTCAAGGTCATCCAAGGTCATGCAACACAAAGCTGTTAATTCAAGACATAGGAAGTACAATGGTGCTTATTGGCTCTTTCTACCATGAGATATGGTCACTTTTAGTGGTTCACTACCTTATTTTGGTCACATTTCATAAGGGTCAAAGTGACCTTGACCTTGATCATATGTGACCAAATGTGTCTCATGATGAAAGCATAACATGTGCCCCACATAATTTTTAAGTTTGAAACAGTTATCTTCCATAGTTCAGGGTCAAGGTCACTTCAAAATATGTATACAATCCAACTTTGAAGAGCTCCTGTGACCTTGACCTTGAAGCAAGGTAAACCAAACTGGTATCAAAAGATGGGGCTTACTTTGCCCTATATATCATATATAGGTGAGGTATTCAATCTCAAAAACTTCAGAGAAAATGGGAAAAATGTGAAAAATAGCTGTTTTTTAGACAACATTTATGGCCCCTGCGACCTTGACCTTGAAGCAAGGTCAAGATGCTATGTATGTTTTTTGGGGCCTTGTCATCATACACCATCTTGCCAAATTTGGTACTGATAGACTGAATAGTGTCCAAGAAATATCCAACGTTAAAGTTTTCCGGACGGCCGGACGGACGGCCGGACGGACGGACGGACGGACGGACGGACGTCCGGACGGACGACTCGGGTGAGTACATACTCACTTTTGCTTCGCATGTGAGTCAAAAAATGGGGAGTCAACATTTCGTGGAGGGAGTAATTGTTTCGTACCTTGGGGAGTTCTTTTCTCGTACGAAAGGTGTACTCGGAGTAAGAATTTCGTACGAAATTTTTACTCCGGAGTAAATTTTTCGTGGAGTAAACATTTCGTGTTACACCGGTTTCATCCTCAGCATTTAAAAAGACGGTGTACAAAAAGGGCATCAGTAATGACGTCATAAGCCGATCAAAAGTCGTTCGGAGACACAGAAAATCGGTGAAAGAACATCGACATCAGAACCAAAAGTAGCGCAGTAAGGGCGTTGTATAGTGCGCCTTGCATTGACTTTTCTCTTCGATTCCAAAAGTTCAGTGCTTGTCCAAAACTAGGCAAGTCCACAAACACGGCTAGATGTTTTGTTTTACTTTCTTACTTTTCTTTTTTTAAATTTTTTTGTTTGTTAATTTTGTTACGCATTCATGAGCATCAATAAGGTCAGTACACGAAACACTACCCCTTCATTGCAGGGATTATCCACACACACACACACACACACACACAGACGCACGCACGTACACACACCAGCGGGGGGTGGGGGGGGGGAGAAAGAGAGGAAGGAGGTAGAAACGATAAGCATTAACAATGAATGCAATTATTGCTATATCCTGTGGCCGTTATTAAATCGCATGCTACTGTCTCATGTTGTAATGGACATTTATTGCATAACGTATGTCACAGGTACACACATGCATCATCGCTGAATAGGTGAGAAAAAAACCCACAAATGTTCACGTGTGTAACAACAGAATTAATCCATCTGTCGTCTTAAATACGTCATTCCAACCAAAGAAATGGCAAAAGCAAAATTAATGCTCATACGACTCACCTTCGTCATCCGTAATATGAATCAGAAACAGATAATCTGTTACATAAATACAGTATACACTCAACCCTATATACTATGAACAAGTTAAACAGGACACGGAGTATAACCATTAACAGAAAAATGACAGCCCTTTACCTACTCTGAACAGAGCTGCAATCTTATTAAACTTCAATGATCCAGCTTCAAAAACGGAGGGCAGGCTGACCAAAAAAGCACGTGATGGCCTCGTAACATGGAAACAAAATTGCAAATGAGGAATAATTATTATGTTGTAAGGCAGTTACTGCAGCTTTTAAAGCGAAGCACTGCATAATACCATTCTGATCATCATCGCTCCACGGCTATCGCCAGTTATCTCTCTGACCGGACGCTAAAGTCCTAGGCGAATCTATCAAAACAAGAATACAGAGTTATCTCCCATATGTTGTTCGCGAGCAGTGTTCGCGAGACGAAAATGATTGCAGATTGGCCGACTTCGACAGTGATCTCCGTTCTGTTCTTCACAGTTATAATAAAGACATCGTTCTAAGGTCAAAACAAGTCAAAATTTTGGGACTGCTGCCGGAAGGAGACTGTAATATATGGTTGCATCACTGTCAGAAAAAATCGTCTGCTCCAGTGAGCGACGAAACCAAACGGTTGATTATCACGTGACACTTTTGCCATATTTAGAGTTGTTTGCACAGTAAATACAGCCGCAAAAAATAGCTCGCTTAAAACTGTCTTACATATCAATTTCTTTGTAATTTAAAAATTACACAACACCACGAAATATCATTATCGACAATCGCGAATCTGCTTATATCCATAACACATTACGAAAAGATCTAAATATGTAAAAAAAAATAAAAAAAAATAAAAAAATAAAAAAAATCGATTTCCTTTCCAGACAAGGAAAACCAAGGCATCCTGTCAGGGATCGAATGAGCCGAACTCATTTTGACCTGAGGTCAGGATGTGCATAATACGTGCAACAGTTCAACTGTGCGATGACCTTTTTTCTTTTTTCTTTGAAAAAAAAAAATCTTCTCTTACCGGTCTGTTGAAACGTTTGTGTCCCTGTTGTCAATGCGTTATCAAAATGAGCTCACGAAGGTTTTATTCGGTCCAACGGACGTAATGATGACGCATGACAATACTTTGATCGAGCTTGTAACAGCTTTTTCTTTAAAGGCACAGTGCAGATCACAGCCTTCGTTTTGCGTTTTTGTTGCAGCTGAGTGCATTTACAGTTCAAAAGTCCTCCTATGGTAGTAAAACAAACCCAAAGCTACCCAACGACGACATCTGTGAAGTTCGACAGTTTCTTGTTCACGCGAGTGCATAAATTAACCCAGTTATTACGTGGTGTTTGATCGGAGTTCGATTCAACTGAGTGATTCCGGCTTCCATTTTGTTTTACACAAACTCATGATGACGTCTGACATAGTTTCTTCTTCTTCTTCCCGTGGGGGACCGGATCCAATTTCTTGGATGTTGAAGGTCCCGCGGTGATGTCCATACACTGTTGGCCCCCATTGCGGTCTGTGCCAGTCGTGTAAGGAAGTTAAAAAGCCAAAGCTGGGGGAGGGGGGAGGGGGGATGCAGGAGGGCAGTGGAGAGGAGCTTGGCTAGGTTTTGGGGTTATTAAAACTTTGTACAATCCATCAACGGCTATGGGAGGGAGGTGGATGGCTGCAGGGCTCTGCTGCCACCGAGTCGTGACATGAACGACTCAAGGGAGGGGGCGGATGTGGTGGAGATCGGGAGCTTGTTCCACTCTGATGTTGTCCGCGAAAAAAAGGAGTGGGACAGTGAAGGGTGGTAGTCCTGTTCTTGATGGATCCTATTCCCTCTCGTTCTCGTGTCTGATGGTTTGAGAAACGCGGTCTCATCAATGCCAACCATGTCTTTTTTAATTTTAAACATCATCGCTAGCCGACTGTTATGTCTTCGTTCTTCGAGGCTCTTCCATCCTAAGTTTGTCAGCATGTTGGTGACAGTGCCAGGCTCTTTTTCCCTGTAGTTATTGTGGACATATCTGGCCGCTCTTTTTTGCTAGTGACGTGTCTTTTTGTGCATGATGTGGTGATCTACCTGATCTAAATTTAGATCCAAAAATAGGTCAAGACCAGCTGGGTCCGAGTACGAAATTAATTCGTAAAAAAATCGCAGTTCTTGACTCTTTGGGTGCAAGTCAATGAAACTTGGTAGTTCTTCTAACGGATAGCTGCCTGAGGTATGACTAAAAGCCCCAGGGGCTCCGTGCACCTGGATTTAACATTCAATTGTGCTGCGAAACTCATTCAGTTGCTGCCTGACTGAACGACTGAACGACTGATTGATTGATTGATTGAGAGAGATTATATTACCTAATTGCATCTTATCATATACTATAGCAAACAAACCATAATTATATCATGCTCGTGCCCTTTTGGAGCGAATAAATTGATATTGTTTGGGGGAAAACAACATAATTTGGGTGAGGTTTGTGAATATACCAAACGATAGCGCGCGCGAGTGAGTGAGTGAGTGAGTGAGTGAGTGAGTGAGTGAGTGAGTGAGTGAGTGAGTGAGTGAGTGAGTGAGTGAGTGAGTGAGTGAGTGAGTGAGTGAGTGAGTGAGTGAGTGAGTGAGTGAGTGAGTGAGTGAGTGAGTGAGTGCGTGCGTGCGTGCGTGCGTGAGTGAGTGCGTGCGTGCGTGCGTGCGTGCGTGCGTGTGTTTTACATTTCTGGAGCAAACAATACAAACATACCGCATTTAAATTAACAACTACAGGCCTCAACACATGAATCTCCATATAAAATCCATGAGTTCGGTTGTTTTCTGAATCTTGATCTGCCGTGCACAAACGTTCATCACAAGCAAATTCCCAAGGTAAGTAACTCATACTTTGTCTAGCGACAAGAGTAGTTCCCCTTCTTTTCACTCGGTTTCTTCGACAACACTGACTGCAATCCCACGGTCAGTTTTTCATTTTATAAACAGATCACACGCAACCAAATGCACACATCTCATCAATTTTAATTAAACAACATAAAGCGGTTTCATACACTATTTTCCCCAGAAAACTGAACTTCATACAGTAATTAACGTTGGAACACGGGTGCAAATGTTCGTCTGCAAGTCCCATTTGACGAAAGAACATTATCCTAAGCGATACTAAAACATAAAAAGAACACACAATATCTGCCTTTACCGCCACAGCAGAATAACAGCATATCTGTGTACTTGATTTTAGTCCAAAACAGGGAAACTGACAAGAAGTGTTAACAGAATGGAATGATTTGCACAGAACTATACAACCGCGCATTAATCGATCGACTGCGCAGGTTGACTGGTTGAGTGATTCGGATTCGATCAAACTTTCGCACAAAAACTCATGTTTTCTTTGAATAACTGAAGAAAGGAGGAATAAAGAGGTTACACTTACACACCTCGTCTCAGTGATTATTAAAAATAATAGTCTCAGTTCGCGGTCATGAAAAAGCTCGCTGAAGCTCGCATTTTTCATGATCCGCTAACTTCGACCATTATTTTTAATAATCACTGAGACTCGGCATGTAACCTCTACATAGCACTGGAAAATAGTGTACATCGGCACCACAAGTAACAAGTAAATCAATTCACTTCATTGCGTCTGAATTCAAGTTTCAGGTTACCGACATGACTGGGCATCTATGGGTGTGCGCATAATTATGTGTGAAAAGATCATGATACATCACAGACTGATTTCCTTCTAGTAACTAAGAGTATCACAACACATTACCTCCATCTCTCTCTCAGCTGCGCTTCATGAAACAAGTATCCTTTGTCTTTTCAAGAACCTCTACATTTCGTGTTAAAGCATAGAACCCCGAAAACGACAACAAGAAAATTGTTCTAAGCACGTCTTATTAGAAGACGCTACCTGTTCGTAAGGTATTACTCGCACATCCGACCACAAGGTAAAACCAGCCACGAAAAATGCGAGTAGCAAACTAAACCAAGGGACACAATCCAGTTTAAGAGCAAACCACATAACTCTTTCACTACACCAGGGAGGTTGCTTCCCCTGTATCGTTCACTCGTGTTGCGAACGTCGAACAGTTTAAGTTGGGCGAGAGTGCAAACTTAACTGCCTTCCAACAAAGAGGTTGAAAAACAGATTTCTTTGCTTCCAAAGAAGGCGAAGGGGGTAAGAGAAATAACTATTTTAAAGAGAAGCAACTGAACTTGGCTCCTTGAATTAATTTCATGCCCTGAGTGCAGCAATTCTTGGCTACAAAACGAGCAACAAGCTAACATCACCACGCAGCCGCAAGAAGTAATTAGCACGTACATTTATCTTAACATGCACATTTATCTGTCGACGCTAGGCAAAGATTTGGTAGAATGTAAAGCACTGGAAACATTCCCTGTACAAGTCAGTGCCAGGAAGGCTGCGGGTGAGTAACATGTTTCTCAAGACAGAAAAGCGATAATACTGTCGTTGGGGGGCGGGAGTGGGGGCAGTGCGTACAGTGATCTTGTGCAACAAATACAAGAGGACTCTGATAAGCGTGCGCGTGCGCGCGCGCGTGTGTGTGTGTGTGTGTGTGTGCGTGCGTGCGTGCGTGTGTGTGAGAGAGATTTGTGTGTGTGTGTTGTGCGTGCATGTGTTTGTTCACATGCACCTACGTGCCAGCGTGCTTTCATGCATTATGTTCTGTCAGTTTCTTTGCCAACACGCAGGTCTATAAGCACATGTGGATGCGTGTCTATTTATTAATTGTACATTACCAACTGGATACGTGTGCTTCACACTCTTAAGCTTGAATTTTCCTTACCTGCAACAAAGAGGGAAAAATACGTCTTAGCAGGTAATAACAAGTCAAACCAAATACTACTTGCAAAATAACTCCAACTGTAGCACAGGCAATTATCTTACAGCAACACACACACACACACACACACACACACACACACACACACACACACACACACACACACACACACACACACACAAACTATGCACAAAAAATCCTAACCTCATAAAAATATAAGATTACGCATAAGATAAAATATATGTTATGACAAGATGAAAATAAAATAAACCCCATCGGGCAACCACCATTCCAAGCCCCGCTATCTGGAACATATCTGTTCCTCCCTTTGCCGCATTGACCTAAATTCCACGAGTCCACAAACACGTTCTCCATTTTAACCTTTAATTACCATCATCTAGTGAGCATGCGAAAAAAAAGCACCCAGAGGTGCACATGATAAAACAAAAATACCTCTTTAAAATGAAAACGCAATCATGGCTTTTGAGAAGTTATAAAAAGATAAACAAATGAACGGCTTATGTTCCAAAATCAAGAATAAATAAAAGAAAAATTAGTTTTTTGGGGGATCAAAGTTAATCAGAGTTCCATGTTGGCTATTATGATAAAATTTACTGAACTTTTAAAAAACTTGTTTTAAATGTTTATGTTTCTTCCCACCCACTCGATACTGCAATGCGGCTATACTGTTTCATTTTGGCAGGCAGTAGAAATTCAATTCTGTCCAAGAGACAACACTCAGGGGAAGAAGCACAGAAGTGTGGGGTAGACTTAGCAACTCAAGTTTACAAACGTTATCAATACATGAATAACAGACGGAGATATAAAAGAAATCCCAAATGACGCACGCACGCACGCAAGCACGCTCACACACACACACACACACACCGCTTTGCTCTTATCTTACCAAACCATTCCCGTCCCTATCACAAAAAGTACCGATGACCTTTATTGCCGACTCTAAACGTTTCTATTTGTGGAAACTGGGCAAAAGGAATAAGAACGGCAATTCGCCCACAGTAACAGCACACTCCAAACAAGCCACCGTCGACATTAGTCCGATACTTGTGCTGGTCAAACGGATCGAAATGCACCCCCCTCCCCTCCCCCCCCCTCCCCCTCTCCCTCTCTCTCTCTCTCTCTCTCTCTCTCTCTCACCGCACGCACACACATTGACAGAGAGAGAGAGAGAGAATCCTATTTATTAACACTGCATTTCACCTCCAATCTGCAGTTGTTGCAGCTCTCGACAGCCACTCGACACAGTTTTGCAATATGAAGAGAGTTTGATGTTGAGGTCAGTCCAAAATGAGGTCGAGCCTAACAGTGCGATTAGCACGCGCTGTTTAGAGTATTTATTACCCACACAAATGAACCTCCTCCCACAACTATTCATTCATTCATCCATTCGTGTGTGCTCTCCTTCTCTTCTCTCTCTCTCTCTCTCTCTCTCTCTCTCTCTCTCTCTCTCTCTCTCTCTCTCTCTCTCTCTCTCTCTCTCTCTCTCTCTCTCTCTCTCTCTCTCTCTCTCTCTCTCTCAGACTATCTCTCTCTCTCTAAACCACACCCAGACCCCGTAACACACACACACACACACACACACACACACACACACACACACACACACACCAAATGAAGAACCTGACAGGCAGACCCCAAACACTCAGCCAGTCGTCTGGGTCCCTGGCAAAACGACCAATACACATTTCCCCGCTGATTGCTATCGTCATCATCTGAGACATGTCCGGGCTTTACACTGGACAAGACTATCCCTCCAGTTGGACACACACCACAAACCAGCACCCTGACTGCTACCTGTGTTGAGCTACAAGTCTTTTTTGATGAAATCATTTCTTAACAAGAAGGGCAAAGCCCATACGACTCACATGCTTGACCTTGACCTTTACATGACCTTGACCTTCAGGGTCAAATAACTAAACCTAGCAATGACATCATACACTAAGAACTGCTTTACACATTTTTCCTACCAAAATACATGTGACCTTGACCCAAGGTCAAGGTCATCCAAGGTCATGCAACACAAAGCTGTTAATTCAAGACATAGGAAGTACAATGGTGCTTATTGGCTCTTTCTACCATGAGATATGGTCACTTTTAGTGGTTCACTACCTTATTTTGGTCACATTTCATAAGGGTCAAAGTGACCTTGACCTTGATCATATGTGACCAAATGTGTCTCATGATGAAAGCATAACATGTGCCCCACATAATTTTTAAGTTTGAAACAGTTATCTTCCATAGTTCAGGGTCAAGGTCACTTCAAAATATGTATACAATCCAACTTTGAAGAGCTCCTGTGACCTTGACCTTGAAGCAAGGTAAACCAAACTGGTATCAAAAGATGGGGCTTACTTTGCCCTATATATCATATATAGGTGAGGTATCAAATCTCAAAAACTTCAGAGAAAATGGGAAAAATGTGAAAAATAGCTGTTTTTTAGACAACATTTATGGCCCCTGCGACCTTGACCTTGAAGCAAGGTCAAGATGCTATGTATGTTTTTTGGGGCCTTGTCATCATACACCATCTTGCCAAATTTGGTACTGATAGACTGAATAGTGTCCAAGAAATATCCAACGTTAAAGTTTTCCGGACGAACGGACGGACGGACGTCCGGACGTTCGGACGTCCGGACGGACGGACGGACGGACGACTCGGGTGAGTACATAGACTCACTTTTGCTTCGCATGTGAGTCAAAAAGCAAACATTGGCTTTTACAAAATTAATTCATTAAAAAATCCAAATGTGCCCAAAAATAAACAACGCTGTTCATTGTTGGTATGCGGCCAAGACGAGGGATGTTTTTCCCCATGAAAAAGCTTGTCTAGATCTGTGATGTGGAGGCGAACCGTTTCCACGGGAAGGAGTGTGTATTTAACGGTAATGTCCCTCCCGTGTGAACGATCATGTTTATCACACATCCGTCCCCGTTATTTTCTGATACTATATAACACCATTCCACTAGCACTCGGATACGTACCAATACTCTAAGACTCGGTCGCCTTCCATGTAGAAGTGACACATTTTTTGCTGAAATGGATAATTGTTTCAACTGACAAGTGTATTAAACTGCAACACTAATTCGTTACAAATATAACCGATTTGCCCAGAAAGCATGCAGCCAGGCTGTTCATAGTGTGACCAAGTGGAAGGGTGGTCTTATGATATCCCAGGTAAAAGTCAGGAAGGATATGCGGCGACTTACAAGACGGTCCGCGTAGGATTATATGTTCCTTTAAACAGTTTCAGACGAAAACAGTTTCAAGTGCAACTGTTCAGAGCCGCTGAGTCTCCCACTACCTAAAATGCACAATTGACAATTAAAGTTTGGGGGAGGAAGGGAGAGTGAGATTGGGGAAAATACTGTCTGGCATCTTTACACGGGAGACCCCCTTCACGAGACAAGAGCCATTTCCATGGTCCCCTGTCTGCCCTCAAGGAAGGCGGTTACTTTGGCGTTGTTGAAAGCATGGCTCGGACCAAAGTACAAACGTCTTCAATATAATCGTCGGTTCGGATATTGTAATTCCGAGGAATCAACTGTGAAAGATCATTCTAAGTGCTAGCCTAGTTGTAGACCTGTGTCTTCCTCTCGAGGCAGGGCAATCTGAGCATCATCAGAACCTAATGACGTCCAGTGAGGTGCCAAGATACACGCATTTTTCATTTCATACGTGCACTGTGCAAAGGTTCCAGCGCAGACAGCCAGTTTCTATCAAAGGTTTTCCCCACAGTAACAAGAAGGGCAAAGCCCATACGACTCGCATGCTTGACCTTGACCTTTACATGACCTCGACCTTCAGCTAAACCTAGCAATGACATCATACACTAAGAACTGCTTTACACATTTTTCCTACCAAAATACATGTGACCTTGACCCAAGGTCAAGGTCATCCAAGGTCATGCAACACAAAGCTGTTAATTCAAGACATAGGAAGTACAATGGTGCTTATTGGCTCTTTCTACCGTGAGATATGGTCATTTTTAGTGGTTCACTACCTTATTGTGGTCACATTTCATAAGGGTCAAAGTGACCTTGACCTTGATCATATGTGACCAAATGTGTCTCATGATGAAAGCATAACATGTGCCCCACATAATTTTTAAGTTTGAAACAGTTATCTTCCATAGTTCAGGGTCAAGGTCACTTCAAAATATGTATACAATCCAACTTTGAAGAGCTCCTGTGACCTTGACCTTGAAGCAAGGTAAACCAAACTGGTATCAAAAGATGGGGCTTACTTTGTCCTATATATCATATATAGGTGAGGTATTCAATCTCAAAAACTTCAGAGAAAATGGGAAAAATGGGAAAAATAGCTGTTTTTTAGACATCATTTATGGCCCCTGCGACCTTGACCTTGAAGCAAGGTCAAGATGCTATGTATGTTTTTTGGGGCCTTGTCATCATACACCATCTTGCCAAATTTGGTACTGATAGACTGAATAGTGTCCAAGAAATATCCAACGTTAAAGTTTTCCGGACGGACGGACGGACGGACGACTCGGGTGAGTACATAGACTCGCTTTTGCTTCGCATGTGAGTCAAAAATGAATAACGGGATTATGCTTTATACACCTTAAAGGCAAACACAATTTTTGTTTTCCACAAGTAATGTGCGGCTAAACGCAGCGGTAGTTTGGTCATTTTGGAATTTGTGGAAACTGGCAAACGAAATAGTTCTGTGAATGACTGAACGCGCATCAACCGAAAGAAACCACCGGTATATACTTTATTAGCCTTCTAGGAATAGGAAACACCGTCCCTTTGACTCTTTACGATACAGTCGCCGTAACCCTGCCTCGAACGTGTGGTGTCCAATCATCATTTTGTCTGAGTTATCTCCCGTCCTCAGTTTTCGCTCAGACTTGTGGACAAATAGTAGTCCTTTCTCCGAAACCTATGCCACACCATTTTCTTCTTCTTTTTCTTCAAAAGCTGGCTCATGATAGTGTTGTCATCGACATCTAAAAAAAAACTTCAATGAGTATTTCAGAATTAAAAGTATTACTACCCACACACACACACACACACACACACACACACACACACACACACACACACCTGTTTCTATTTCTTTGCAAAGGACCCGTGACGTCATCGCAGTAAAACCGGTCTTGCGTCATTCGGTCATTAGTTCTGAAACTCGGTCAAGTGCACTCAAATGAGAAACACGCGGATCCAATTCGTCCACACAATGCACTCACCGTTTTAAACAATATCCCGTTATATCTGTGCCTGGCAAACACAGTAGCTTGATGTCAAATCACATGAGAGAGAGAGAGAGAGAGAGAGTGTGTGTGTGTGTGTGTGTGTGTGTGTGTGTGTGTGTGTGTGTGTGTTTTTGTGTGTGTGTGTTTGAATGTGTGTGTCTGTGTGTGTGTGTGTGTGTCAGTCCGTCCGTCTGTCAGTGTCTGTCTGCGTCTGTGTGTGTTTATGTCTGTGGACGTGCGTACGTGCGTGTGTGCGTGCGTGCGTGCGTGTGTTCGAAGACAAGATAAGGAGACATTTCGATTTGACAACTAAGCACACAACACCATCCCTCTCCACCTTTTCTAACTTACCCCCCTCAACTTCCACCCCTTCTACCCCACGATCCTACAAACATCGCACTCCAAACTGTCTGCATATTGTAGACCATCCGACAAAGGAAACAACTGTACCAAAGACTTCCGTAAACGTCAATTAACGTGCAGGGACAACGACGTCACAACGTGGGAACCATGACACACAAGAGGTGACGTCAGACAGACGCCAAATGACGCAAGCAAGGAGGGAAGTCACGCGCGACAGTCAGACCAATGCTGATCAAGGTTTAACACCTTGCCACCACAGACATTTTCCACACAACTCGTGTTAGTCTGATAGCACCGAAGCCAAAGGGCTTGTAAACAGACATGACGAAGAAAGCAGAGGGGGGGTGTGGGGTGTGGAAATAGAAAAAGGGGTTGGGGGGAAGAGGTAGGGGTTGATCCTGGTGTTTTGGTATCAGTCAACACACTAGAGATTTTTTTTTAGCATCCAAGGGCTTGTAATCAGACGTGACGGAGGAAATAAAGAGCGGAGGGAAACAAAGGGAGAACGCAGTTGGGGTAGGGGTGGTGATTCAAGTTTTCTCTTATCGGCCAACTCACGTGAGATTTTGACGTCAAAATCACGTCCGTACTGGAAGATAAGGACATTACAAATTAAAGACGGAATACACAATACAAAAAAGGAGGTAGGAAAAATAGAGGGGGGGGGGGGGGGGGCATGGGCCCAGGGAATAATTATCCTAGTGTTTTGTCATCACCAGTCAACGCGCGTAAGATTTTGACGTCAAAATCACGTCCATTATGAAATATAAGGACAAGAAACTAGAAAAAATGCACACAAAAATGTGAATTTCCTCCTATCGTTTTTTGTTTTTTTTGGTGCCCGCAGTTTCACATCCGTGATGGTGTTCTCTTTCACGCTCTCCGTTTTCTTCACAATTTGTTATTAACTTATTTACAATACGAACGGGTTTGCAATGATTTCACAATGGGAAAATAACCTCTTTACACTGATTATTCGGAAGGGAAAAAAAAACAGGTAGCAAAACACATTCTGTTCGTTAACAAAAAGAAAGAAGAAGAAAAGTTTAAGAAATGAGTGATCACATTTACACTTTAAATTTCATGCTTGTATTTCATATTCAAAAATGACTTTTGTGAAAAAGTCTGATACCCTTTATTCAAGTTTCAGGCGTTGTCTTAAAAACTAACGCGTAAAGTCCTATTTGTTTGTTACTTCTTGTCTTAGTACTTGAATTTACAGAAAAATCACTTTAAATATTTCTTACCACTTTTACATATCTCTCAGGGGTAGACTCCACCCTTGAGAGGGCTTCATATGTCATCGAGAAGTAGATATGCGTCCAAGCCTAAGTAATGAGGTTCGTAACCATAGACCCTTCATCACCCCAACAAGCAACCACACACCCCCTCCCCTCTCCTCCCCTCCCCTCTCCTCCCCTCCCCTCTCCTCCCCTCCCCTTCCCCCCCCCCCATCCTCCACCATTTTGTGGAAGAAAAAATATTGAAAAGAGACAAAATAGCGTCGCCCTCCCTACCCCGGGGGAATAAAATCATATCCCGCCATCA
>NC_090257.1:35564574-35674574 GCF_037325665.1 Littorina saxatilis
GAGAACAATAAGGAAACAGAAAAACCAGAGAGAGACAAACACACCAAACGAAAGAGCAAAGCGACGAGGCAGAAAACGGATAGCGCTGCTTTACCGAGCCGGAGAAACCCCTAACCAGTTAATACAGCACGTATCTGCCCGTCTTCTCTCCAGCCTAACGAGTTCTCATGTTTCCTAAATAAGCTAATACAAATAAGTAGCTCTGGGGCTACCCTTGTCCTTCTTTCCGATAATTATCCCCCCTTCTTCTGAAAAACTCGGAAGCAGCTGACCTCGCACAGTATAAAAGACGGCTACTGTGTGCTCAAACCAAGAAATATGAATTCAAGAATAAGATGGTAGGCGAAACCCTCAACAGAGCGATGAAGATTCACGTAGGATTAATGGTGAAATAGAGCTGCGCAACAAAAAAACAAGATAAAGTTCCGGAAAAGATCAAACTTCATTAATGTTGTCTGGCCTTCTTCTTCTCTTCCCAAATTATAAAAACGTAAATAAAAATAGTTGTGTTGTTGTTGTCGTTGTTGTTGCAGCACTATTTTGATTAACTGCACATCTATTTTCGTTAATTTTGTAAGGCAATTAACGTTGTGGCTGCAAATGCAGTTTTTGTTGATGTTGAGGTAGTTGGCAGGTTGCCAAAAGGCAACCATAAAAAACCTTTAACACACACATTTGATCACTAGTCTATCCTCATACAGTGCCATACAACAACAAAAAAACTCTCTCTCTCTCTCTCTCTCTCTCTCTCTCTCTCTCTCTCTCTCTCTCTCTCTCTCTCTCTCTCTCTCTCTCTCTCTCTCTCTCTCTCTCTCTCTCTCTCTCTCTCTCTCTCTCTCTCTCTCTCTCTCTCTCTCTCTCTCTCTCTCTCTCTCTCTCTCTCTCTCTCTCTCTCTCTCTCTCTCTCTCTCTCTCTCTCTCTCTCTCTCTCTCTCTCTCTCTCTCTCTCTCTCTCTCTCTCTCTCTCTCACACACACACACAAACACACACTACAACAGGCTACAAGAGACCTAGGTATTAGTGATGTGTGTCTGTCTGCGTACCCTTGTTTTGTTTGAAAGCCCCACTGACTCCACCCTTTCTTTGTCTCTGTCTTCAAGCAGGCTACTTCCCGCTGGAGGCCGAGGTGTGCGTGATGTGGGTGTCGAGCGACGTGCTGATGTGCACGGCCAGCATCTGGCACATGTGCACCATGTCCATGGACCGCTACTTCACGCTCAAGTACCCCATGCGCTACGGCCGCAACAAGACCAAGACCATGGTCATCCTCAAGATCTTCTTCGTCTGGGTCGTCTCCATGGCCATCTCCAGCCCCATCTGCATCCACGGCTTCGTCGACCCCACCATCGTCTACAACGACGGCGTGTGCGTGCCCGTGCTGAAGGACTTTGTCATCTATGGCTCAGTGTTCGCCTTCTACATCCCGCTGCTGATCATGATCGTGACGTACGTGCTGACCATCCGCATCCTGTGGAGCAACCAGCAGATCATGCAGCGCATGCAGCAGACGGACCTCAGGCCCGGGCTGGCCCAGATGACGGCGCAGTGCACGGGCTTCGCCATGCCGCAGATGCCGCGACTCATCACCCCCGTCACCGACGACGTCAATTCAGAGACGGAGAACTTCAGCAACAGCCACAGCAATGGCGGCGTGGTGGTCCCCCTGCACGTCAGGTCGCTGGGCAACCCCTCCCTCCTCATGCCCCCTCCCCTCTCCCCCCTCATGTCCTCCTCCTCCCCGCCCCAGTCTCCCACCTCGCTCCAGCACCAGCACCTACAGCTGCACGAGGTGGAGAGCTGCGTAGCTCTGACGCCTCCCGGGTCCCCCAGGGTGGAGAGTGACAGCGAGGATGATGACGACGAGGCTGACCTGCCCAGCACGTGCTTACTACAGGAGAAGTCCATGTCCTACAAGTCGCTGTGCGCCAGGGCCGCCATGAGCAACTCAGCGGAGGAGTTCTACCAGCGTGCCGCCTCACCCAGCAGCGCCACCTTCTGCAGGCTCTCCCCATCGGAGAAGAGCGGCAGTTTCCGCGAGCACCGAGAGCGCCATCCCCAGCACCACAAGGGCAACCAGCTGGACGTGCCGCTCCAGCCCTACTTCAGACGCGGCAGGCTGGGTCCTGCGCCGTACAGCACGGCCTCCGACACGCAGCTGCCCTCGTCCAGCTGTGAGGAAGCCATGCGCCACACTTTCCACCTCAGCCTCAACGGGCTAGAGAAGGACTACAAGTCCGCCGAGTGGGACCGCCGCTTCTTCCAGATCCAGCAGGAGATGGATGACTGTCTGAGGGACGGAGGCGTGGGCCACGGGGAGGGTTGTGTGGTCGCGGAAGGAGGAGGCACTGGCGTTGCAGGCAGTGTGGTAGAGCATCTGTTGATGCCAAACGGCGGGGGACATCTAACTCACTCTTTGAGTGATCAGAACACTCACACCCTGGGACACGTTGGTATAGAATGGGGCGAGAGTATCAGCGTGAAAAGCTTAGGCACGGGGGAGGAGCAGGGGGGTGCTAAAGCCAAAGCCGGGTGGAAGAAGAAACACTGCCGACCCTCGGTGCCCTCCAACCTGCAGCTGGCCACGCAGTACCGCAAGAACCCGCGGTCCCGCATCAAGGCGCTGTGCCGCTCTCTGTCCAGCCAGAGCGCCAGGAGGAAGCCGCCACCGCCCGTGCAGACATCCGACTCGGACAATGATGAGGCAGACACCTCGGGCTCCTCCAACTCGGACGTGATCACCATCCGCCTGCATCCGCCCACCAGCCCCAAGGTGAAGGACAGCGGGCAGCAGAGTAGCGAGGAGATGACGGAGAACAGCGTGCTGCGCAGCGTGGTAGTGTCCAGCGAGGCCGACAACACGCAGGACGACTCCGACGTCTTCAACACCAACGACGACAGCCCCGCCAACGACTCGCCCCGCGACCGGGCCAGCGCGTTGCGGCGCAGCGGCAAGCACAAGCGGCTGCTGAAGGCAAGGTTCCGCAACACGCTGCGGGCCAGCACGCGCCCCGTCTTCAAGCACCTGCTGTCCAAGAAGACGGCCAGCAACGAGCGCAAGGCCTCCAAGGTGCTGGGCATCATCTTCCTGGTCTTCGTCACCCTGTGGACGCCCTTCTTCATCGTCAACATCATCTCCGTCACCTGCTCCTCCTGCATGCACGGCCTGACCAACGACATGATGTCCGTCTTCATCTGGATGGGCTATGTGGCCTCCCTGGCCAACCCCATCATCTACACCATGTTCAACACTGCCTTCCGCCGCACCTTCATCAAGATCCTCACCTGCACCATCCAACGCACTCGCCGCATGAAGTTCTCCGACGTGCCCGCCTTCCCCTCCATGACCACCACCATGATGCAGTCCGAGCGCCGTGGTACCATGACGGTGCTGTTGGACCATAGGACTTGATCACGTGTGCTTCATAGCTTATTGGAAAACTGTACAATGTACTTCTTGCCAGAGTGTTCTCGTGTCCATGAACTGCAGTTTGAGCACACCGTGACAGTGCTGCTGGACCACAGTGTCAAGTGTGATTCAAAGCTACATGGAAAATTGTACTTCTTGCCAGAGTGTTTTCATGTCCATGACCTGTGCGCACACAACCAAGACTGTGCTGCTGGACCACAGAATCAAGTGTGCTTCATAGCTAAGTAGAAAACTGAACTTCTCACCAGAGTGTACTCATGTGTATGTCTATGACCTACAGTATGAGGTTCGTGGCACCATGACTGTACTGTAAACCACCATGATGCAGTGTGCGCTCTGTGGTACCATGACCGTGTTGCTGGAGCACAGGACTTGATCACAGCTCTGTTGTGTAAGGTAGCAGAGTGTGTTTCCCAGTACATGACTACCACCATGATGCAGTCTAAGCGCCACAGTATCATGGTCACTGAATTTGCTACGTTCACAGCCCAGTGAAAAAATTGTACTTCTTGCCAAAAGGGTGAATACGTCTCAACGTGATCTTATTTAAGCGACTAAATAGTCTGATTTCAATGCGCTGCTATCGCAACCATTCTGCTTGACCAAAGATTTGATCAGTTCTGTTTCAAACCTCAGTGAAACACCAAACCCATTTTAACGTGTACTGAAGCATCAAGCACAAAATGATATTACGCCGCTCTTGTCACCGTTCTCATTCACACCTGAAGGTGCAACCCATATTACATGCTCGTCACTCTCTCTTACCATGGCAGATGTTAACGGAAATTCACAACATGCTGTTTACACTAAAGGATGAAATTCCTGTTCGTTTTCAATAGTCCACGCTGCCTTTTCGCCAATAAACTCTAGTTTGTTGTAAAACACGCTATGAGGGAAGTGGTTCTGAAATCGTCCGAGTGGATTATGTGATCTTCTTCGTCTAGCTGTGATGTGCTCCACAGAATTATACTGCAGCCGTCTTTGGCACTTTTCTAAGTAATCTGTGGCACGTTTTTGTGATAGTTATGTAACTTATTTTGTAAGGAAGCAGTTTCTGCCCTTTGGGAAATGTTTCCCAGTGTGCTTCTATATTTCACATGGTATCATTTGACGATAAAGAAATTCGTGAAGTGAAAGTTTTGAAACGGGGCGTGCTCAATTTGTTCAAGTTATGACTTCAAGCTTTCAAAAAATGGTGGTATGGTGTTTTCTAAATGGATGTACGACATTGGATTATCTAAAACTTCTGAAGTGACAAACACCAGAAGAGTAAACCTGCTTTTCTGACCCGGATTCCTCACATAAGTTTCTTTCTTTACTTTATTTGGTGTTTAACGTCGTTTTCAACCACGAAGGTTATATCGCGACGGGGAAAGGGGAGGAGATGGGATAGAGCCACTTGTTAATTGTTTCTTGTTCACAAAAGCACTTATCAAAAAATTGCTCCAGGGACTTGCAACGTACAATGTAGTACAATATATTACCTTACTGGGAGAATGCAAGTTTCCAGTACAAAGGACTTAACATTTCTTACATACTGCTTGACTAAAATCTTTACAAACATTGACTATATTCTATACAAGAAACACTTAACAAGGGTAAAAGGAGAAACAGAATCCGTTAGTCGCCTATTACGACATGCTGGGGAGCATCAATTCTTCCCCCAAACCCGCGGGGGGGGCTCACGTAAGTTTACAGAGTTCTGAAACGAAATGTGACCTTTACAACAACAAAAGTGACATACCAAATAATTGGTGAGTGGTGTATCCCCACAATACTGAATGGAACAGTCTCTGTTTTCACGTGAATAGTTCGTGTGTATTGCGTTTTGGCTGTGCTTTGTGTCCCAGTCACTCAACAGAATCGCATTCTTTGATCAGTGTGTAATATGATCTCAGGCTTTGGATAGCTATTACTTCTCTCAGAGCTCAGCGGCTATTTAAGCATCCCACTAGGTGTGTTGCTACATGTGTTCATGTGTTCTTTACCCCTACCGCCCACAACCCACCCTCCTTTCTCCCAAACTTTCAACTTTTTTTTTTATCAAAAATACACTCAACTTCCAGTGAAATTCTGTTTCCTCCAAATGAGCTACCCCTCCTACTTCTGGTAAACTTCAAACCCTGAAAAAGCTGTGACGGCGAATTACAACTTCCGCGCTCAAGTGATGTGTGTTCTCCCAAGTTCTGTTTTTTTCTTTACTGGTCATTATAATCATTGTACATCCGTGTGCTGTTAATACCATCCAGCAGTGCAAAAGTTGGGGTTTGTTTCTGAAAATAATCTCGCACGAGTCTTATGGGGACACAACGCAATAGAAGGTGACTCGTACCTATATTACCCTTTGTGATCTTCAATTCATTTCAGGTCGGTGACAGAAGACTCTCTAAAGTTTCACATTACTCGTATTCAGTTTTTTAAGCTTTTGTTCAGTGAAGATTGTTTCCATTTTTTTTCTTGTTTTTTTTCTTGTTTTTTTACAAATTTATGCTTATTCTAGGGTACTGAACAACTAGATGCCACCTACAACTACAAAATGTGGTGCTCTTCCTAACTTATTTCACTACTCATTGGTGGTGTGCGTTCCTCCAAACTTTCTATTAAAAGTGGAATAAACATCAACATTTTTTTTACTTTCGAAATGGAAAATCCGTTGTCAACTACGACTGTATGTGCTCAAAAAAACTGGACTTTCATCGCCGTGGAAAAAGTACACACAATGACACATGTCGCTTGCCATTTGCATTCCAAACACGAGAAGTGCTTCAGCAGATGCACCTGAATAATGTGTGTGTTAAAACTGTGAACAGTCATCTTAAAATCATCATGAAGAATAAATGTTCAAAAGGTTACACACCTTGACTGTGATGTTTGTCATATACAACCCGAGATATTTATTTCATTGTTTCTCTGTCAATGTTGTCCGGGCTTTCTTCTCTGTTGATTAAAAACAGTCAGTGAATGTTGATGATGTCACCCAAAGTGTTGCTGTTGTTGCCGTTTCTCTTTGGAGGTAACTCTTTCTCGTTCACCTGAATTTGCTCAATTCAAAACCTTTTTCTGTAAAATCTTGTTGGTAACTTTATATATGAATTCTCAGTTCCCTCCTCCCCTACGTCAAATGAAACGAGACACTATGTGCTTTGTTTCAAAGCTTTGTTTGTGCTTGCATGTCTGTGTGTCTGTGCGCCTGTGCGTATGTGTGTGCGTTTGCGTGCGTATCTGTCTGTGTGCGTGTGTGTCCTATCGCACACGAAATCCTTCAGCAAATCCCCTCAAACATACAAAGTTCCACTCACTATACTCGTGTACGTCTTCTTCGGGAATGCTTTATCTTTCAGACGCATTTCATCTGAAAATAATGCATGTTCTGCAGCCCCGACAGTTCTGGCAAGTTAATCATTTCCACATCTTGAGCTTTCTGACTACAACCACCACACTCACACACCCCTCACCCCCCATCCCATTACATTGCGATTTCCATTTTCCTAACCTCAATTAATCAAACCATTATGAGAATTAACTGAATCTAGAAGGATGCAATTCTTTTCAAATCTGTGAATTTTAAAAAAAACGTCGGGTTTTACCAAATTTACGTTTGAATGACTGAACCTTACCTTATCATGACTGAAAATCGGTATGTTTACAAGAATTTTCAAAATATCGAAGCTTAATCATTTTATCTCGAAAGTACGGGCTTTGGAAAACATGGGACATAAGTCATCTTCGTATCAGAACCTCATCATAAAAGCTTCTCCCTTCCGAGTTCCCATTCTGGCAGTGGTGAAAACACCTGGGACAATGGCTTTCTTGCACGCAAAAACAAATTAAAGCAAAAGACACAAATGATCTGTGACATTGAGGTCCCTGTTTTTGTGGTGGAAGCATCACTGTGGTCAATATTTTTCATTTCACCCAGGTTCAAACTAATTCAAAGAGCAATTTGCCGGCATGCACGTCCAGTGGCTGTGATGAAATGCGTCTTCTTCCATCACGCTAGGCAAACTCCCTCCCTCCCTCCCTCCCTCCCTCCCCCTCTCCCCCTCCCCCCCCCCCCTCCCCCCCCCCCCCCCCCCTACATGCACAAAGAGAGAGAGAGAGGGATTTATTGAGTACAGCAGTCCCTCTCATGAACGTACACCCTTGGGCCATAGCATTTCTGTACATTGCAGGTGTCCGGTCACGGGAGGGGTGACCACACCACCCCCTCCCCCATACACTCACATAGAGACACACAAACAACAGGATTGAGTCTATGCTTATCACTTCTTGTGCTACTCCTAATACTTCTTTAAACCATAGACCTATATTAGAAAATATAGGTCCCTGTTTAAACGTTCTGTAAAAATGATTTGTATGAAAAGTGTTGAAAAGAAGAGATAAAATAAATCCTCAAGGCAGTGAACACACTCACCATGCACTGACATACGAAAGCAGCCACACAACCACAGCACAGAGGAGCGTGTGCAGATGCTTTGCAAGAATAAGCTTGAAAACCAGTTTGAATAAATAGCAGCAGATAGAGCTGCATGTCATAACCATGTAATTTATTTTCTTCTTGTCTGGCTTTATTGACTGCATGCCGATCATGTGGCATGGCAGTGACTTTTCACTCTTCAGTCGGAAATACACTGTATATAACACAGCTCCCACTCCCCCTCACTTAATGCCTACCCCAAGCCGTGACAACTGATGCTTGGAAATTGTGCGGAAGAGTACACCTCTCTATTTCTCTCCAGTGCTCTTCCTGCTGACATGCTGTGACACCGGACACCCCACAGAGTTTAGCCAGCTACCCCTCCACCCACCCACCCCCCATCCCCCTTCCCTCTCTCTCACTCCCTCCAGCCATGTACTGTTTTGGGCTGCGGCCAGAGAGGCCGGCTGCACTGTTCACTCAGAGCAAAACCAGTTGACTGTGTCGTAACTTTTGACAAAGCAAGAGACAACTGAAGGGTTCACAGATTAGGCAACCGACTCACTGGTCAAGGCTGAGGGGAAACAAGAGTATCTTGTCAATGAAAGAGGTTACACACAGACACACGATGCTGAGAACTGTGGCCGGTTTTTCACTCTCTTTCGCTCAGGACCTTCATCGACTGTGGTTTCTGTTGTTTACGTCCAACTCCAACAGACAAGAATAAAGAGCACAGTGCAGTTTCATGTTGGCATCTTCGCATGTACTCCACTCCTGACCAAAACTACCCCCCCCCCCCCCCCCCCCTCCTGATGGGTACACGTGCACTCAAGTTATCAGTGACTGTCATCACGCCATTGCGGCTGTGATCTTTGTACCAAGAGCCGGACTGCTCTGTTATCGATTTTGTTGTGGTGAAAATTTGACGATGGTCTGTCCGTACATTGGAGGTATGACCTGCTGTTGGGACCGAAAATGAGTGTCCGCGTCCACGTTTTGCAGGTGTCCGTTTAAGGGGGGGGGCAAATATAGAAGGAAAACACTCCGTGCCGAGCAAATGTGTCCGTACATGTCAGGTGTCCGCTCACGCCGGGGGCCGTACATAGCAGGGACTGCTGTGGTGAGTGTGTGTGTGTGTGTGTGTGTGTGTGTGTGTGTGTGTGTGTGTGTGTGTGTGTGTGTGTGTGTGTGTGTGTGTGTAAAGATGACAATACGTAGTTGTTGGAGAAACACTCCATCCCCACCCCCAGTTCTAAATGATGTCAAAAGGAGTTTTAAATAAGCGTGAATGTTGATATTGTTGACTATTGCTTATTTACGTTGCTATCTTTGTGATCAAACCCTTTCAGTTTTAAACGTTAAATCTTTTGATTGGCTACTTTTCTTATCTTCAAATTGTGATGCGTTGTTGTGATTTTATTGTGAAAACCAAATCAAAGTTCGAAAGTGGCTGATTGTCTATTTTTCCCACTCGTAATGATGATGATATGTGATGCCATTATTGTGCGTATGTTGTTTAAAAGAAAAAGTGTAAAAAAAAATACTGTCAAAATGTGTTATGAATTTCTTGCTGTGTAGAGTGAGGCTCATTGTGCGTGCGTGCGTGCGTGCGTGCGTGCACACGTGTGCATGCGTGTGTGTGTGTGTGTGTTTCTGTCTCTGTCTGTCTGTGCACGTCAGCGTAAGTGTTCGAGTGTAGTTGCTCTCTGTGTGTCTGTCCATGTTCTGTGTTGTCGGTCAATCTGTCTAACCGTCCATCTTTCCGTCCGTCTACCAGCCTGTTTTTTTGTCTATCTGTCTGTATGAATTCGTGCAACTAGTTATCTCTGAGGCATCTTCCAAAGTCTTCTTATTCCCCACTTTGAGGTAAAGCACTTTAAGGTAAAAAAAAAAATTAAATAAATAAAAAAAAAATTTTAAAAATCTCTCTGCAGCGAATGTAAGAAATTAACATGGGTGAACAGTAAAACAAATGTCAGCATGACCCCTCACACAACAGGAGTAATAAAACCCCACATAACACACATATTTTACAGCAGGGATTTTTTTCTCCAGCGAATATTAAACTGTCGCTTCCTGTGAAGTAAGATTAACATAACAAAAGACAACAGAATGTTGGGAAAGAATAGATGGTATCTTTTAATACGACCAACCAGCACAGTCTACTTTCTTCTCTCTCTGTCTACTTCTTCTCTTCTCCAGTGGAAGCAAAGACATTCTACCGCGACAAACCAGACAACACTTTACGTGTGGGCGAGAAAAATGATACAGAGAAAAGAGTGGTCAGAGGGAAGGGAAGGATGGGCTGGGGGGGGGGGGGGGTGCAGTTACCTACACAGAAGTAGAAAGCCTCAGCCAATTAGCATTAATCGCCCTGGGCTTGTAGCGGGCACATACGTGGTACAGGCACTAATACCTACTGCTAATTAATCTGAAAAACGAGGGAAATCCGGAGGAGAAGATGTCAGGTTGAATGAACGGTCCATCGTGAAGTGTGGGGGAGGGGGGTCGAGATGAGAGGGGGAGGGGGTGTTGGTTGTGGCACACACGGAGAGAAAAAAGATCATCAAAGTTAAGGAGGAGGATGAGAATGATCGCAAAGGGAGGGAGGGGGGGGGTCCAAAAGTGGGTGAAAAAACAAGTATTATCAGCAAAAGGTTTCATTATCTGTCATCTTGTCAATACGAGAAGGCTTCATGACATCCGCTGCCCTCATCACCTCAGCGTACAGCGAAAGTGGAGAAGTTATGTCTTCCACGAAGAACAAACATGTTTCTTGTCTAGGATCATTGTTGCAATTTCCAATGCCATGGAGGCTGGGTCCGTGTTCCGTTTGAACGATGTGTGCCAAGAAAAGTAAAAAGTTTAACAGGCAGCAGGTATACGAATTCTGCAGGGATCCCAACCTCTTAAATACGAGTCTTCGTATTTGTAGTCTCTGATCTTCGTTGGGAACATAACTTCTCTATTGTCCTAGAAAGGTTGGTGGGTACAGAAGACCACGTTTGGAGTGTTGACAAGGGCTGTCTCAAATATACTTGGATTGAAACTGGTGCATCTTTGAGTTTCTCTAAATAATTTCTGAAAGTAGAAGAAATAACGCAAGAGAATCGAAAATTTTAAAAGTAAATTTTGATTTGATTAATATACTTACCCGACTCACATCTAGCATTAACCTCTGGTTTAAGTGCCGGGACGCTGAACTACGCTTCACCCCTTAAGGGGAAGTAACCCTAAAAAAGAACAGCCTAGACCCCGTAAACTGGGTCACAGGTCAAGGCATACCGTCACGTGACTGAGCACGCGAGACCGCCGCCGCCATATTGGAATACTTCACTCGAAACGAAGCGAAACATTCATTTTTAGGGTAAATAAGCGCGGGGTAGGCGGGAGGGTATTAACGATGTGAGTCGGGTAAGTATATTAATCAAATCAAAATTTACTTTTAAAATTTTCGATTAAATTACATATCTTATCCCGACTCACATCTAGCAGATTGCTAATGTAGGTGGTGGGAAAGAAACTCACTCTACAAGTTGGAGAGAACCTGCCCTGCGGCTACCAAAGCCGGAAAGGTGTTGGTCCCATCCTGACGAGTAAACAGATTCTCAGTGAAACTCACTTATTTCTGGTAAGAAACCGGCCTGCTTCAACCATGACTGGTAAGCAACCACTACCATCCCAGCGGGTATTAGAAAACCCGCCAAAAGTAATAAAGAAAGACGTCCTAAAAAACGTCCAAAACACGTATGTGAGGCCGATCGAGATTTGCCTGATCGCAGAACCGCTGAATAAAAGAGCCCAAGCTCAGGCCCCATGAGTTCTAGGCGAACTCAGAGGAAGGACAGAACGCTCCCCCCCCCATTGACTGCCACACTCATAAGCTTGTTTAATGAGTGTGAAAGCCCATCTAGCCAGTGCTACCTTGCACAAATTTGACTCTATCCGTCCAAAACGAAAGAACCAAAGAACTGGTCTGGCACTCCAAAATGAGCCATGCAAGAATGAGTATGTCCAAAATACCCAATATCTTGCGTGAGACCCAAAAAGTACGTAAACAAAAGACAAAAGGCTTGAAGACAGGGCCCCTTTTCACGCTGGGCGTAAAAAGAGAAATGACTTGTCTAGTTCTGAACGATGTTTCTCCAGACTAATGAAACATCGTCTTCCGCCAACAACAAAAGTTCGTGGAACATCTTAGCATCCTCGTGAACTTTTTTTTTTTTTTTTTTTCTTTTTTTGGTCGCAACCACCCATAGATTGCTAATGATAGTAAAAAACCACCAGATAAGGTCAAATTAGATAAATAACCCTTTCACATAAAGTCTGTTGAGACCTGAGTGAAACAGCCGAGTGAAAAACCTTAAGATTCGCTGCAACAATGCCAGACATCTGGATGACTTGTTTTACAAGTACAGCGTAACAGACAGATACAGAGATTCGTGAGTTACGTCTTCCAGAAGCCGAAAAGAGCGCCAAACTCACTGACCTGTCTTGATCGTAGCTGACGAAAAGAGTGAACAATCTCTTGCAATCAGCAAGACCAGGAAGACAGTCCTAACTCAAAAGAGAGCTGTGAAAGTTCGGAAGACAACAAGACATGTCTTCCGATGCGAGCGAGTAAAACAAAACGAACCTGTGCGGCGTCTCCCGCCTGAATAGAACAAAGAGTTCCAAATGACCACAAGTTAAACACCATCCGAGGAGTGAAGCACTAAAGGATTATGGCTTGAGTAAACCACAGCACCATAGTCCCATGAGGTAGACGCTAATGTTCGTAATGAACCAGAGACAAACACTTGTCCCTTGTTCAATGAAAAGATGCAAGGCAAAAAACCATCTGACAAACTAGACTCTTTACAAAGAAGAGTCGAAAGAACGTCTTAAAACCGAAAACAAAGGAAATAATTTGTAGACCGGCGAGACTGCAACCTCTCATCAAAAAATGAACCGAGATTGCTCCTCAACAAACCAACGCGGCTTAAGCAAAAGCGGCAAAAGTCTTAACTTAATTCTCACTAGCAAGTAGCTATGAAAATTAAATCGACAAGGAAGGGAGCAAGCGTCAAAGTGGGCGCTTGCTGTTGTGCCGAACACAGAACGATCAGTACGTAAGGCTGTCCGCTCAAAACTGAATAGGACGAACCCTGTAGGCTACCGTCAAAACATAATGTGAAAGTATGTGAGACCTCGGGAAGGCGTGAAGCCCCCCAGGCCTAGGAGATAGACGTCAGCTCAAGAAAGACGTGACCAATCTCCTCCCGATAAACGGGTGATACCTGAGTACAGGATATCAAGCCCTCATTAGCGAGGAAAAAACCCTCAAGATAGAGAATAAGTGTCCCTGAAGTTCCTAAACTATAAGGGACAAACACCTCCAAAGAACCAAGCTGTGAATCCAGCTTGATCCAAACGATTAGCCAAAAGTAGGCTACTACTGGTGCATGACCTGCTTTGAGTGTCTACCCAAGCAAGACCGAGTGTATGACGCAGTCCTGCTTCCTGCGTTAAGAGTCCAAGTCTAAGAAAGACAAGGACTCATAACCCTCATGGGTTGTGACAAAAAAAGCCAAAGAAAGACCATGGCTATGAACTGGACTGTCAATACCCGTCGAGTAAGTTAAACAAGAGTGCCAAAACCGGCAGTCCTGTTGCCCACAAACTGAATTTAAATCTTCTTGCCAAAACAGAAGAAGTTAATAGAAAGTTCGAACGACCTCCTAAAGAGGCCAAAAAAAGTGCATTCAAAGGCCGACAGCTGTCGTGAATGACCGCCTATCTACTCAAACAAAGTCTGTCATCCGCTTTCTACCTAAGTAGAATGCTGATCAGACTCGTAGTAATCCGAAAAAGTTTCGTGATAAAAAGAGGTCTGTGTGCTCAGCGAAACAGAAAACGATAAGTCCAACTGACCACAAGTTATCCTCTCCAGTCCATGCATGAGCAGATGGAGATAGTACGAGGAAGCCGCGATTCTGGTTGAACGACAGCAACCGAACGTGCGGGAAACACAAAGGCCGAAGCCTGGAGTGGCATGAACGAAATAGCTGAAAGCCGCAGTGCCCGTAGGTCAGTCTGCTTGTAGGCAAATGACTACGTAACAAAGCCAAAAACAGAAATCAAAGCAACTACTGGTCGGCATACCGAAAACCAGGAAGCCAACCTGTCAAAAGATTCAAAAGACGAAGTGTCTTCAAGAAAAAAACCTGGAATTAATTTTGCTGCCAAATCGAGAGTAACCCTGAGTTTGGCCGAAAAACCAGAACTAGTCTGTTCATCGATGAAAGACCAAAGGTCAGACGCGGGGACCGACGCAAGCTGTATAAAAGATGCCATCACGTACAAAACCTTATCATCCGAGACAGGCAAAGCTGAACAGGAAGTAAGATACAAGGCATCACTGCCCCCAACGACCCAGAACCCCAAAGGGTTGACGTCGTAAGTTGCGAACAGGAAAGAACAAAGTGCTACGATTACCCGGAACGCCGGAAGACGAACCAGAAGTAGCCGAAAAACTCCAGTGCAGAAGTACCCGCAACACCGTGGTGGTGCGAACTGATGCTAATGCGTACGATCCTTCACTCGCCCAAACAGCCGAAGCGAAATCGGAAGTGAGAGACCTCGTGTAAACACGGCGTGGGAGAAACGGCGTGCCGGGACAGACATCTGCTCAGTGTTGACCTTAGCTAAGGTCGAAACGTCTTTAACACTTGCGTCATTCCGGAACTCAAACGGATCCAGGGAAGACCTAATAGAACGAGAGAGTGTCCAAAGGAGTGTCTCAGAGAGAGAGGCAAGATCAAGAGGGTACCTGCCTGTCTCTTCCAAACCAATAAGAGAACCTTCTGTGTAGACAAGGTCTGTCTTGACGGTAACCGTCCTCCCTAAGAGTGGACAGCTACGGCGTGACCGGAAGGGCTGCACTCAGTAGGGCAAAAGTGTCAATAAGGTTCTGAGGCCGACGGCTGAGTGAAAACCTGCGCGCAAGGGCAGATACACTAGCCTGTGGAAGTCGGACAGTGGCAAGCCAAGGCTTAGCAGCGACTGGAGCCTGACCATGAGCAGAGAGGAGAGGCACCGTGCCGACAGTCAGGGAGCTCGCCGTGCCTGGAAAGCTTGCTAAAATATTAGAGAGCTCATAAGCAACTAAAGAAGACTCAGAGAACTGAAAACCTTCAGCTGCTGTTGGTGCTGGGCGGAAGTCACCCACCGCTGATGGTGGGGGTAAGACAAGTCCAGCCTATGAAACAACGCCGTCAGAAACATATTGTAAGCGACCTGTGCTGCAATAGCTAAGGTTGGCTTCAGCTTTGACGGTAATTGGAACTCAACGTCGTCATCATAGAATGAGAGATGATCGTCGAGCTCCGACTCCACTTCCGTATGAGTCGAAAAGTCCGCGTGACTCGCCGAGTCTTGGACATGATCAACCGGAAGCGAGGCTGACTGCAAACCGGAAGTAGAACTTCGGTGCAGAGCCTGCATGGAGCCAAACTTCCTGCCCAGGCGGAAGTGGTGACGCAAGTACACCGACGGGGGAAGTCATAGACAGCCCGCGTGCACCTTGGTCTCCAGATCAATGTAACATCGATTGCATTCCCGCGTCAACATCCCGTGAGCTCCGCTTCGTATGAGTCGTATGCCCCGGGTATGTCGAACTTTCACTCCCTGACCTATGAGGCGGGGGAGCTACTAGTTGCGGTCTATGCGGAACGCTTTCGCCAAAGAGCCTGGCTACCGGCGAACCCATGTAACATCGATTGCATTCCCGCGTCAACACCCCATGAGCTCCGCTTCGTGTGAGTCGTTTGCCCCAGGTATGTCGAACTTTCACTCCCTGACCTATGAGGCGGGGGAGCTACTAGTTGCGGTCTATGCGGAACGCTTTCGCCAAAGAGCCTGGCTACCGGCGAACCCAACGTACCTGAGGAGAGTACCTGCTGTGCAGAAGCAACAGTGTCCCGAGGGACCATCTCTCCGAAGCTGGCGTGCGCCAGTTATCCCGCCCGCAAGTCCGCTGACGTGACTGTGGCCAAAGGAGGCAACCGGATGCGGGAAAGTGAAGAAACATCGCCAACACCCTTGGGCAGCGAACGCAACTCATCTCGCGTAGCCTGTAGATCGGCGGCAAGTTGCTGCTGTTGAGAAAACATGGTATACATATGCGAGGAGAAAGAAGAGAAAAGGGAAGAGAAATCTTGCTTATCACTCTTCTTAGGCTTAGCCGAACGAGCCCTACTCCTGTTATAGATTCTTTTAGAACAGGCATGGTAGGGCTTGCTGGTACAACAATATCAACCGAAAGCGAAAAATTAGACACCGGTTTTACAAGAGTAACCGTTGTCCCTTTGGGTTTATCTTTATCTGACTACTAGCAGGGGAAGAATCAGCAACTAACTGTCGAGTATTAGGCTTTTTCTTCTCTTTGTCCGCCATGTTGAAAACAACTCACAGAGAGTAGAACAACAACAACAAAGTTGACGGACACAAGGCAAAAATTCAAGTAAAACAAACAAAGAACGATCTCACCAATACAGCCGTAGAAGCAGAGACCGTGAAGAATAACCGGGGTGAAGATAAACTGCCAACCAGGCAGCTGGCTGAAAGCCAAAATGCGTAGCTCGAGAGAACAACGTCCTAGCGCTAGGACCGCTGAGGAAAGAGTGAAGTATTCCAATATGGCGGCGGCGGTCTCGCGTGCTCAGTCACGTGACGGTATGCCTTGACCTGTGACCCAGTTTACGGGGTCTAGGCTGTTCTTTTTTAGGGTTACTTCCCCTTAAGGGGTGAAGCGTAGTTCAGCGTCCCGGCACTTAAACCAGAGGTTAATGCTAGATGTGAGTCGGGATAAGATATGTAATTTAATTGGGTTTTTCTGGTGACTGTACTCTCTAACATCAGGGTCATTGTCAACAGAAACTTTCTGCATGCCTCTAAGTGTCTGCAGACGATAATTTTTCCCCACAGTTGAGCAAGTAACCAAACGATGCCAAAAACACCATAGATTTTTCTCACTTACACTCGCAACATTAGTGTGTTCAATTGCAACGCACCACAAAAGTGAAGACACAACACAAATATATTCTTACGTGTTTTCAATGAAATTCATAGTCTCAATTATGTTTTGTGTTGTTGGTGATAATAATTATGGAACTTTTGTAGTTTTCCTTTCAATTCGCGTCCCACCTGTTCCATCCCACTCAAATGTTAAGGCCAGGCCGCCAATAATCGAGGGCATAATTTCGGATGTCGTAATCTAACATTTACATCGCAGAATCGCCAGGATAAAATACCCCATATACAAGAGGATCACAAACACGAATGGCTGCGAGGACAGAGGAGACAACCAGGGGGATACATGGAGTGCGGGTGTAAGAGGGGGGGGGGGGGGGGAGGAAGGGGAGGCTGAGGTGTGTTGGCGGGGTATCGGATTAAATGTGAAAGCGAGACTCAAGGGCGTTGGAAAAGATAGATGCTTGTCTTTATCATTGTATTAACTTTTCTTATATGATTTAGGAGAGGAAGAACATAAATATGGAAATAAGATAATTTTCTCACGTTGTTTTGTGTTTGTCTGTTTTGTTGTTGTGTTTTTTGGTTAATATTGCGTGAGGTGTATATTACTTCGTCTGCAAGGCAAGCCCTGAAATCCCAGAAAAAAGGCCGATTCCCACAAAACCGAACGATAAAAAACAAGAAGGGCAAAGCCCATACGACTCACATGCTTTACACATTTTTCCTACCAAAATACATGTGACCTTGACCCAAGGTCAAGGTCATCCAAGGTCATGCAACACAAAGCTGTTAATTCAAGACATAGGAAGTACAATGGTGCTTATTGGCTCTTTCTACCATGAGATATGGTCACTTTTAGTGGTTCACTACCTTATTTTGGTCACTTTTCATAAGGGTCAAAGTGACCTTGACCTTGATCATATGTGACCAAATGTGTCTCATGATGAAAGCATAACATGTGCCCCACATAATTTTTCAGTTTGAAACAGTTATCTTCCATAGTTCAGGGTCAAGGTCACTTCAAAATATGTATACAATCCAACTTTGAAGAGCTCCTGTGACCTTGACCTTGAAGCAAGGTAAACCAAACTGGTATCAAAAGATGGGGCTTACTTTGCCCTATATATCATATATAGGTGAGGTATTGAATCTCAAAAACTTCAGAGAAAATGGGAAAAATGGGAAAAATAGCTGTTTTTTAGGCAACATTTATGGCCCCTGCGACCTTGACCTTGAAGCAAGGTCAAGATGCTATGTATGTTTTTTGGGCCCTTGTCATCATACACCATCTTGCCAAATTTGGTACTGATAGACTGAATAGTGTCCAAGAAATATCCAACGTTAAAGTTTTCCGGACGGACGGACGGACGGACGTCCGGACGGACGGACGGACGGACGGACGGACGACTCGGGTGAGTACATAGACTCACTTTTGCTTCGCATGTGAGTCAAAAATGGGCGGCTAGGGATGGGGTGTAGGGGTCCGAAAGTGGATGGAGGTAGGGGTGGTGGACTAAGCGGGGAGGGGGGGGTGTGGAGATGGCAAGACGTTACACTCTGAACTGAAGTGTTCCACTTTTCAACACACTTTCTGTAAGCAATTTTGAGCACGGTTTGACATAGTACATAAATATACCAGCAAAAGTAGCACACATGGTACACACTAGTGTTCAAAGTGTTCAAAACTGATTACAGAAAATGTCTTCTTCGTTCATGGGCTGAAACTAGTGCGGTTTTTAGGTGTATGACCGTTTTTACCCCGCCATTTAGGTAGCCATACGCCGCTTTTGGGAGAAGAAAGTGTGTTCAAAAGTGAAGCATCTAGAGTGAGGTAGGAGAAGCAAAGAGGGTAGAAGCTAATAGGGTAGAAGCTTCTACCCTCTTTGGGAGAACATCGGAAACGACTGTCCTCCCACAGACAGGCGACAACTCAAAGAGACGATGCCCAGGGTAAGTAACCTGGAACCACTTGTTGAAAACTCCATTTAAAGGTCACAGCGTCAACACAAAATTAAAGACCAAACTTAAGTGTCGGGCGGCGTGTACACGACACTAGGGGGGGGGGGGGGGGTGAGAGAAGGTGAGTGTGTGTGGGTGTGCGAGGAAGGCGGTAAGGGGGGGGGGGGGGGGGGGGACACATTTCTGAGATGATAGTCGAGCCATATATCCTTCCTAATCAGCTATAACTTATTTGCTTCTTCGATGTCCACCGATGTGGGTTAGCGTTGACTCCCTCCCTCCCCCTCTCTCCCTCTCCCTCCCCTCCCTCCCTCTCTCCCCCTCTCTCCCCCTCCCTCTCCCTTCCCCTCCCTCTTTCCCCCCAAAACAATGGTCATCTCAGTATCGCCCTTACATCTACATGCCGCTGCTGACTTGTTCTCTGTCACTTTTCTGTCAAAAGACCCCATCACACCGGCCAGGGCCTCCATCCTGTATAATTGGGATCATTATCACTACTTTTGCCTGAGAAAACCATCAGATGATCCTATCCCTTTTGGCGTACAACAGAAATAAGAAACACCAGGGGGGAAAAATTGTCTGCGCGGTTGGTAGAAATTCACTAGAAGTATTGAACCTGGGGGCGGGCGTGTGTGGTGTGCTTATGCCAAGATCCACCATACCTCCATAACCACTCCCCCTCCCCACATCTCACGACTATATATCTAAGAATTAAGTCTCTGTATAATTGTCTTGCTTCCTGAATTTGTTTTCTGAATTTACTTCATTTGCGGACCTTTAACTTTTTTTAATTAAAATATCTTTTTGTCGGCCTTTGCCCTGATGTGATTAAAATTCACACATCGACTTCTACTTCCGCAAAAGCCACGAGTACATTTCATTAACTGTTTCCGCATATTACTTTTTTCCGTCTCAAAACAGCGAGACAGAAGCAGCTCTCCCCGAGGTCATTTCTGCTATCAAAATAAGAAAAGAGGGGCTTCCAGACGTCTCTAGCAACCGTAAGAAATTGCCGACAATCGTGTCTCAGCCTTGAAAGATAGATAACCTACTTTAAATGCCCTAGAGCAAACAGAAATACCGGCACTCGCTTTTTCCTCCCACAAAGGTACACTTGAGTGTACCACGCGGATATCTCTTTCCTTATAATGAACCAGGTCCGCAGCGTTTGACGGTATTTCTCTCTTTTCGTAAAAGAAAGAACCAAGTCGTCTCTTTTTAACGGTACATCTCTTCTTTTGCAATACAGACTCAAGTCGTCACTTTTCGACGGTGCATCTGTCCTTTTAAATCATAATAAACTTAGTTATTTGCTTTGTAAAGCACAATTGAATTCTTCTTTTGCAATAAAGTCAGTTCTTCGCTCCCTCCAGTAAAATGCCACTAAAACCAAACTTGTTTGTTTCGTGTTATGTTCCAGAAAAAAAGCTTTCATTCTCACAAAAATCGCGAGCCAAATGCAGCTCACTGCTGTTATTTTGTCACAAACCTAGGATGTCTCCTCTTGCAATAAAGGAAGCTTGTCTTTAAAAAATAAAAAAATAAAAAGTCCCTTCTGGACCAAAATTAATGTCGCCCTTTTTTCTCCATCGAACCGATGAAAACCAGGGCCTTGATTGCCACGAGGAAAACAATCGTCTCTGCAACTCGCCCATCCCCCTTCTATCCCCAAAATCTCTCTCTCTTTCTCTCTCTCAGAATGACGTCCTTGGTCCTTTCCTTGCTGAATCAAATTAAGATGAACTCACCCTTCTTCTAAAATGAAATTACTTCACCTACCAATTTCTGCCCCCAATAATCAAATAGGGGGTCATCCATTTCTGGGCCAAACGAGAGTCAATATTCGTGTCCCAACGGACCGAGAAATGGCGGTGTTCAATATGAACGAGTTATTAACTCGCAGTCTGCTCGCGCGAAATGCTTCGCGCCTAACGAGTTCTTGGGAGTGAGAGTGGCTGTAAGTGCGTGAAAATGCGTGCGTGTTTGCGTGGGTACTGCGTGAGTGAGTGAGTGCGTGCCTGCCTGCCTGCGACTGTCTGTTTGCCTGTCTGTCTGTCTGTGTGTCTGTAAGCACGCATGCTTGAGTATCTTGGTGTAAAGACAGGACAGAAACGCAGCCAAAGAATTCATTCTTCGCTCAAGTACCCACGTTTGAAAGACCTCGGTAAAAAGAGGCGAAGCCATCAAGGCTCACGTAAGAAATCGACAAACAGTAACACAAACTCAATCACTCCGACACACACACACACACACACACACACACACACACACACACACACACACACACACACACACACACACACACACACACACACACACACACACAGAACGAGCATAGATGAAACTGTGCAAGAAAGCGAGACACTAGATCTAGATCTGTCTGTCTGCATGTAGCCTACTTACAGGGACACGACTGCCAACTAGTCTCGGCCCGCTCAAAATAATAATGACCGAGACTTTCAGTACTTCCTTCGCGTGACGTCTAACCCTCTTACGTCATAATGTGACGTCAATGTGATGTGACGTCAATGTGATGTGACGTCTTCAAATGTTAGAGTTTCTACCACTGACATACGCACGCACGCACGCACATACGCACGCACGCACAGACAGACAAAGTTACGATCGCATAGGCTACACTTACGTGAGCCAAAATTGGACAGTGAAGAAGATGTACAACTTTCTTTCTTTCTTTATTTGGTGTTTAACGTCGTTTTCAACCACGAAGGTTATATCGCGACGGGGAAAGGGGGGAGATGGGATAGAGCCACTTGTCAATTGTTTCTTGTTCACAAAAGCACTAATCAAAATTTGCTCCAGGGGCTTGCAACGTAGTACAATATATTACCTTACTGGGAGAATGCAAGTTTCCAGTACAAAGGACTTGACATTTCTTACATACTGCTTGACTAAAATCTTTACAAAAATTGACTATATTCTATACAAGAAACACTTAACAAAGGTAAAAGGAAAAACAGAATCCGTTAGTCGCCTCTTACGACATGCTGGGGAGCATCGGGTAAATTCTTCCCCCTAACCCGCGGGGAGAAGATGTACAACAAAACCCAATCAACCGGTAAACAAGAAGAGCAAACGCTCGATCGAGTCACTTTCGCAGTTCTGAATATTATATGAGGCATCAGATGGACAGGAAGAAATTGCTATTCACAACACAATGAGTCACGTTCACATAAAATTTGAGCCCGGTCACTTTTATAGTTTCCGAGAAAAGCCCAACGTTAAGTTGTGTGTTGCCGAACAGAAAAGGCTAGTTATCTCCCTTGTTTTTCTGATAACGTTCGTAAAAGGCTACAGATGTAAATACTTTGATGTAAAGAATAATCCTACAAAGTTTCAATCACATCCGATGAACTTTGTCAAAGATATAAAATGTCTAATTTTTCCTTTGACGCTGACCTGTGACCTTGAAAAAGGTCAAAGGTCAACGAAACCATCGTTAAAGTGTAGAGGTCATTGGAGGTCACGACTAAACAAAATGTGAGCCCGATCGCTTTGATAGTTTCCGAGAAAAGATATAAAATGTCTAATTTTTCCTTTGACGCTGACCTGTGACCTTGAAAAAGGTCAAAGGTCAACGAAACCATCGTTAAAGTGTAGAGGTCATTGGAGGTCACGACTAAACAAAATATGAGCCCGATCGCTTTGATAGTTTCCGAGAAAAGTCCAACGTTAAGGTGGTGTCTACGGCCGGCCGGCCGGACAGCCGGACAGCCGGCCGGACAGACTAACACTGACCGATTACATAGTCACTTTTTCTCAAATGACTCAAAAAACCCAGAGAGGGTAGGAAGGGGCAGAGAAGAGAAGACAACAACAGAGTTATGCGGAGCCAGTCTTCTGGCACCTGAGAAAATAAGCTGCATTGGAGTGAACGAACGATTTTTATCACGTGGATGTTCATTTGGCTATTAATATAATGAGTATGCATAATGAAATAACCCAGTGAAGAAGATGTGAATGGCTGTTTACAAGGAATATGATCAATTGGCTATTAATATAATGAGTATGCATAATGAAATAACCCAGTAAAGAAGATGTGAATGGCTGTTTACAAGGAATATGATCAATTGGCTATTAATATAATGAGTATGCATAATGAAATAACCCAGTAAAGAAGATGTGAATGGCTGTTTACAAGGAATATGATCAATTGGCTATTAATATAATGAGTATGCATAACGAAATAACCCAGTAAAGAAGATGTGAATGGCAGTTTGCAAGGAATATGATCAATTGGCTGTTAATATAATGAGTATGCATAATGAAATAACCCAGTAAAGAAGATGTGAATGGCAGTTTGCAAGGAATATGATCAATTGGCTATTAATATAATGAGTATGCATAATGAAATAACCCAGTAAAGAAGATGTGAATGGCAGTTTACAAGGAATATGATCAATTGGCTGTTAATATAATGAGTATGCATAATGAAATAACCCAGTAAAGAAGATGTGAATGGCAGTTTGCAAGGAATATGATCAATTGGCTATTAATATAAAGAGTATGCATAATGAAATAACCCAGTAAAGAAGATGTGAATGGCAGTTTACAAGGAATATGATCAATTGGCTATTAATATAAAGAGTATGCATAATGAAATAACCCAGTAAAGAAGATGTGAATGGCAGTTTGCAAGGAATATGATCAATTGGCTATTAATATAAAGAGTATGCATAATGAAATAACCCAGTGAAGAAGATGTGAATGGCTGTTTACAAGGAATATGATCAATTGGCTATTAATATAATGAGTATGCATAATGAAATAACCCACTAAAGAAGATGTGAATGGCAGTTTGCAAGGAATATGATCATACCCAAACAGAGGAGCACTAACGCATTCCCACAGGCACAACTGTCACCCTCCCCTTCTCTTTGAAAAAGACTACCCATAAATCTCTCTCTCTCTCTCTCTCTCTCTCTCTCTCTCTCTCTCTCTCTCTCTCTCTCTCTCTCTCTCTCTCTCTCTCTCTCTCTCTCTCTCTCTCTCTCTCTCTCTCTCTCTCTCTCTCTCTCTCTCTCTCTCTCTCTCTCTCTCTCTCTCTCTCTCTCTCTCTCTCCTCTCTCTCTCTCTCTCTCTCTCTCTCTCTCTCTCTCTCTCTCTCTCTCTCTCTCCTCTCTCTCTCTCTCTCTCTCTCTCTCTCTCTCTCTCTCTCTCTCTCTCTCTCTCTCTCTCTCTCTCTCTCTCTCTCTCTCTCTCTCTCTCTCTCTCTCTCTCTCTCTCTCTCTCTCTCTCTCTCTCTCTCTCTCTCTCTCTCTCTCTCTCTCTCTCTCTCTCTCTCTCTCTCTCTCTCTCTCTCTCTCTCTCTCTCTCTCTCTCTCTCTCTCTCTCTCTCTCTCTCTCTCTCTCTAAGACAGATTGTAAGGGAAGGCCTAGCTTTAAATCATTATCCGTGTTAAATAAAGTTCAGTGCAGCTCTCTCTCTAAGACAGATTGTAAGGGAAGGCCTAGCTTTAAATCTTTATCCGTGTTAAATAAAGTTCAGTGCATCTCTCTCTCTCTCTCTCTCTCTCTCTCTCTCTCTCTCTCTCTCTCTCTCTCTCTCTCTCTCTCTCTCTCTCTCTCTCTCTCTCTCTCTCTCTCTCTCTCTCTCTCTCTCTCTCTCTCTCTCTCTCTCTCTCTCTCTCTCTGAGAGGAAACAATTTTCCACACAACTGACCTCTCACCAACATAATGAGAAGAAAGGCAGGGTGGTGTGAAATCTTCGTGATGGCAAATCCCAGAAGGAGAGCTTTAAAACATCTCTAACGCCGGAGATAGAGAAAAAGCAAAACACACTCGCGTCATGCAAAATTATCAGCTTTTCATTTGCGTGCAAGCCTAAAAATCAACGCTCTCTCTCTCACTCTACTCTCTCTCTCTCTCTCTCTCTCTCTCTCTCTCTCTCTCTCTCTCTCTCTCTCTCTCTCTCTCTCACACACACCCCCACACACACACAGGGAAAACCATGACAGACAATGAAAGAGAGAAAAAGCGAGTGCGAGTCAAAAATTAAATCTGAATGCCGAAGTGGAAGCAAACAAAACAAGTCGCGTGAAGCGATATAAACACATTTAGTCAATCTGCAGGTATCAAACTAAAAGTTAAACACCAACAAGTCGCGTAAGGCGAAATTACTACATTTAGTCAAGCTGTGGAACTCACAGAATGAAACTGAACGTTGTCCGCCGCTAGTGCAAAAGGCAGTGAAAGTGACGAGCCTGTTTGGCGCTGTAGCGGTTGCGCTGTGCTTCATAGCACACTTTACTGTACCTCTCTTCGTTTTAACTTTCTGAGCGTCTTTTTAATCCAAACATATCATATCTATATGTTTTTGGAATCAGGAACCGACAAGGAATAAGATGAAATAGTTTTTAAAACGATTTCGGAAATTTAATTTTAATCATAATTTTTATATTTTTAATTTTCAGAGCTTGTTTTTAATCCAAATATAACATATTTATATGTTTTTGGAATCAGAAAATGATGAAGAATAAGATGAACGTAAATTTGGATCGTTTTATAAAAAAAAAATTTATTTTACAATTTTCAGATTTTTAATGACCAAAGTCATTAATTAATTTTTAAGCCACCATGCTGAAATGCAATACCGAAGTCCGGCCTTCGTCGAAGATTGCTTGGCCAAAATTTCAATCAATTTGATTGAAAAATGAGGGTGTGACAGTGCCGCCTCAACTTTTACAAAAAGCCGGATATGACGTCATCAAAGACATTTATCGAAAAAAAGAAATAAACGTACGGGGATATCATTCCCAGGAACTCTCATGTAAAATTTCATAAAGATTGGTCCAGTAGTTTAGTCTGAATCGCTCTACACACACAGAGAGACAGACAGACAGACAGACAGACAGACAGACACACAGACAGACAGACAGACAGACAGACACACACACACACACACACACACATAGACAGACACACATACACCACACCCTCGTCTCGATTCCCCCCTCTACGTTAAAACATTTAGTCAAAACTTGACTAAATGTAAAAACCAGTCATCGCCGAGACTACAATGTCATTCAGATAGTCTCGGCTAAACTTCCCCAAACACCGAGACGGGTCACGCTCGTCTCCGCGAAGCATGCGAACATTATACTCGACCTATTTTCTTTTATTCTGAGCGCGTTTTTCAAGTAAACATAACATATCTATATATTTTTGAATTCAGGAGAAAACGAGGAATACAATTCAATGATGTTTTTATCTGTAAGTGAAAAATCGTTTATAATGACAACTTTAATGAGCAAACTAATTAAATAATTGTTAAGCTTCTGAGCTGAAATGCAATACCAAGGTCCGGACTGAGTCAAACATTGCTAGATCAAAATGTCAATCAATTTGGTTAAACAAGAAGGGCAAAGCCCATACGACTCACATGCTTGACCTTGACCTTTACATGACCTTGACCTTCAGGGTCAAGGTCAAATAACTAAACCTAGCAATGACATCATACACTAAGAACTGCTTTACACATTTTTCCTACCAAAATACATGTGACCTTGACCCAAGGTCAAGGTCATCCAAGGTCATGCAACACAAAGCTGTTAATTCAAGACATAGGAAGTACAATGGTGCTTATTGGCTCTTTCTACCATGAGATATGGTCACTTTTAGTGGTTCACTACCTTATTTTGGTCACATTTCATAAGGGTCAAAGTGACCTTGACCTTGATCATATGTGACCAAATGTGTCTCATGATGAAAGCATAACATGTGCCCCACATAATTTTTAAGTTTGAAACAGTTATCTTCCATAGTTCAGGGTCAAGGTCACTTCAAAATATGTATACAATCCAACTTTAAAGGACCCTTGCGACCTTGACCTTGAAGCAAGGTCAACCAAACTGGTGTCCAAAGATAGGGCTTACATTGCCCTGTATTAGTATAGCATACATAGCTAAGGTTGCCATTCTCGATAACTTCAGAAAAAAATGCGAAAATGTGAAAAATGGTCGTTTTTAAGACAACAATTACGGCCCCTGTGACCTTGAACTTGAAGTGAGGTCAAGTTGCCGCACATGTTTTTTGAGATCTTGTAACCATACACCATCAGGCCACATCAGGTGTTGATAGACTTAATAGTGTCCAAGAAATATCCAACGTTAAAGTTTTCCGGACGGACGGACGCCGGGACGGACGGACGGACGGACGGACGGACGACTCGGGTGAGTACATAGACTCACTTTTGCTTCGCATGTGAGTCAAAAATGAGGGCGTGACACTTCCGCCTCAACAATCACAAAAAGCCGGATATGACATCATCAAAGACATCAATCGAAAAAATGACAAACACATGTGGGGATATTATACCCAGGAACTCTCATGTCAAGTTTTATGAAGATCGGTCCAGTAGTTTTGTCTGAATCGCTCTACACATACACACACAGACACACACACATACATACACTACGACCCTCGTCTCGATTCCCCGTCTATGTTAAAACATTTAGTCAAAACTTGACTAAATGTAAAAATAACCTTGCAATCATTGTTTCTCCGTAAAGTGAACGTGTGAAACATTGACACATAAGGATGACGCACACTTTTCAATCCAGGATAGGTCGTCTTGCCCCGATACTGTTCTTCCCCTAAGCAGGAAGTAATTCACTTCTCTCTTATGATACAAAAATCAAAAATCCATTAGATAATTAATTGACACTAGTTTTACCCTTGCGATTACATCAAGTGAGCCAAATACCTCCCCCTCCCCCATCCGAGATAAGCTGCGCAATGAGTATAGAAACTCTTTTCTAAATGAGCATTCTTCCGATGCAGAAAATTTCAAGGCGAAATAGGCAAACGCCTTTGTATTGATTGCAGGCGTGACGCGGCCCGTGACAGAGAGATTAAGCACGTGATGACCGGTCCTGACCCGGATCTCTTCGCGAGCCTACGACATTGATCTTATTCTTCTCACAAACAAGCAGAATCCTTGAAAAAGAAACAGTTGCAGCGGGAGAAAAACAGTCAAATTCGTTGTTTTTCTCGTTCTGGCCGGGCAAGGAATTCTACTTTCTGCACTGCAACCTTTTGCGAGAGTATTGCACTTTTCAACCGCTTGCTCTTTCTTTTTCTTCGTATTTTTATTCGTAGCTGCAATACATTTTGCATTTTAAACTCTTTCTCTTCTTGTCTTCTTGTGGTTGTTCTTGGGTGGGTTTTTTAATATTTTTTGGGGTGTTTTATTTTAAAAATGAGTACATTTTTTTCCCTCCATAACCAATGATCTGCTCATACACAATGTATCAAGCAGTGCGTTAAACACGTTTCAAACACACATGCCATGTTGCATATCGAATAATACAAGTTAGGAAAACGGTAAGTAAAACAAAGATGCAAAATATTAAAATGTATCATCGACCCAAAAATTAATGCCGTCAGCCGTGTTCCAAAGAACAGAGAAGTGTGTTGTGGAGAAACGATGTTACATAAATGCGTAGCACAGAGGAAATTAGTTCATTTCCTGTCAACAAATAAGTTCTTTGCTTGCTTGTTTGTTTGTTTTCTGTTCTTCAAACAAGACATAACGGTGGACACGAGACTTACCTGAACAGAAGAAATCCGAGAGAGGTGACCGCAACCCGCCTGACGTCATCGTTCACGTCACTGACCTGCACACATATATGACGTCATTGAGTACGGTTTAGGAAATACATTACTTTCATTTTTACACCCCCGGTATAGGGGTGTGTATAGGTTTCGCTCGATGTGTTTGTTTGGGTGTTTGTTTGTGTGTTTGTGTTCGCATATAGATCTCAAGAATGAACGGACCGATCGTCACCAAACTTGGTGAACAGGTTCTATACATTCCTGAGACGGTCCTTACAAAAATTGGGACCAGTCAAACACACGGTTAGGGAGTTATTGGTGGATTAAAATTATACAAGGACTTATACAGGGACATCTTCATGGTCAAAGGGAAATAACCATTCTCACTCAGTCACTGCCACCAACTGAGAAGGTTATTTCCCTTTGACGGGGGTGTTTTTCCTACCTCATAGGAATTTCTTGTTCTATTTACTGTCAACGCCAATATGGTTGTGATTAAATGAACGAACTCGTAATTCCTTAAGTTGATGATTCAATCTGCAGTACCGCTGCTCTGATCGCTGCACAGACACACACACGCACGCATGCATGCACACACACACACATACACAGGCTATAAACTAACTTTACTGGTAGAAGGGGAAAAACACCTGGAAAACAACAACTAAAAAAAAACTCAGCAAGGGAGTCATAAATATTCATTGCGTCAAAACCGATCCCTCATGCAATCAGTAACAAACACTTCAACTGATCCATGGAAACAACAGAGAGGTAAGCAGCATCTCCCCAGACAGCAATGTATTAAAACGCCCCTCGTTTACCAAGGGAACAAAAAGCCCGTGCAGACCAACAGACACACATACGGACAGAGGATGAAGAGAATCTGCTTGTTTGTCTTTCCGTCAGTCAGTCTGTCGTTATGCGTGCTTGTATGTCCGTGGTTGTCTTTGAATATGTGTGTGTCTGTGTCTGTCTGGTTGGATGGCTGGCTGGCACTTTGAATATCCATGCTTTCCCCAGACTCGGCACCATATTTACCTTTCGCATGCGTGCGTAAAACACTCTCTTACACTAAGTCATAGAGTGCCTAAGCAGAACATCCAAGCAATACTGAGTCACAGGAACAGTCTGGGAGCCTGCTTTGCAAGTCGCGGGAAAAGAATGATACAGCGTGTTTGGATCTCACAACGCAAAAAAAAACGGGCCGCAAAAGCTTCGGAGCAAAATTTGAGGTGGGTGGCCTTATATTAGATGCTCATAAAGGCTCCAAACATCCTGCTCTTATCTGTTGTTAGATGTACAACGTTAAGTATATATTTTTCTTTGTATTCAATAAACTACTTTCGCTTGAATGCAATTTTAACCGTTGCTTCAGCACCATCTATTCGCTCAGGTGCTTACATGCTAGTCATTAACTGTACTCACAATATGCACGTTGGGGCGCAGTATCAGTCATATATCTAGACATACTACCATGCATTTCTTTATGCGAACCATATATTCTGCGTTATGAGATCAAAACACGCTGTATCTCTTTGCTCGGTGTGCTCTTTGATGTTTTAACTCAAGACCCTCTCACTCTCTCTCTCTCTCTCTCTCTCTCTCTCTCTCTCTCTCTCTCGCGCGCGCGTGAACCAGCTCCGGATGAAGGAGTCAAATTCGAGAACTTCCACCCGTAATTCAGGCCACCCCGCAATTCTTTATTTGGTGTTTAACGTCGTTTTCAACCGTTCAAGGTTATATCGCGACGGGGAAAGGGGGAGATGGGATAGAGCCACTTGTTAATTGTTTCTTGTTCACAAAAGCACTAATCAAAAAATTGCTCCAGGGGCTTGCAACGTAGTACAATATATGACCTTACTGGGAGAATGCAAGTTTCCAGTACAAAGGATTTAACATTTCTTACATACTGCTTGACTAAAATCTCACCCGGCAATTGGTTCGTCCCATAATAAGCGACGCTGAGAGAATTCCATACCTTACTGGCAATTCGTACTTTAGAGATCACTACTTTGGCATACTTTTAGGACTTAAGCCAAACTACAGGTGTTCGGTTGTAGTGATTTCAATCAGATGAAACTCCTTCACGCTAAACCTGTCTCGTAAAAACATTTTGAATACTAAATTCGCAAATATAAATGAAGGGCACAACGATATATATAGTATGTATTGACAACCGCTTAGCATCACCCATTCTGGGATCGCTCTTTTCGGGGTCGTCTACTACGTGTCGAATTCGGCCCTTTCGGACTAGCTCCGTGTCTAGTGGAACTATCTCAATGTCACCACAGGCCAGTGCGCGGCACCTTGTCTGTCCGTGGCTTCAAAGAGATGCTCGCTAATGGAGTGAACGGACGACATTGATGTGTAACGGGATGGTAGACGTAGACGAAATGCTCACAGTTCGTTCTGCTGTCAGTGTTTCGCTACAGACAGTCATGATGATGATGATGATGATGATGATGATGATGATGATGATGATGATGATGATGATGATGATGATGATGTAATTAGTGAAATGTGTCACGCCTACAGCTGTGCAAAAAGAGGAGTGTGCACGTCAGAAACACACATCTTTCTTTCTTTATTTCTCTCTTTATTTGGTGTTTAACGTCGTTTTCAACCACGAAGGTTATATCGCGACGAGGGAAAGGGGGGAGATGGGATAGAGCCACTTGTTAAGTGAGAAACACACATCAATTAACTTCGGCTGAGAGAAAAAAAAATAGTCGCTACATTTTGCATTGAGTCAGCGTGTATACCAACACGATTCTATTCCCCATCAATATCCCGCCCCATTTTGATAAATAATGTTTAGGTGCTTTTATCTTCATATTCAGGAATGGTTAAGGCAAACAAGACGACAGTTAGAACACTCCGACTCATTGTCTGTCTTTCTGTCTGTCTGTCGGTCGGTTTGTCTGTCGATCTGTCTGTCGGTCGGTCTGTCTGTCGGTCTGTCTCTGTCGGTCTGTCTCTGTCTGTCGGCCTGTCAGTCGGTCTGTCTCACTGTCTGTCGGCCTGTCAGTATGCCCGTCCGTCCGTCCGTCCGTCCGTGCATGAGCACGGGCCACCATGGACTAGAAAACTTGAAGACATCAGCACTGAAGATGATTCAGATTTTTCTTTTTCGCAAATAAAAACTAGACTAGGTCAGTATTCACAATACTCCCTACACTTCTGTATAGGGCACCAAAGACTTCAGAAATGATACATTTCCTACCCTACGAACAACACTCTACGTCTACATTTCTCCAGTTTAACTTCTTAATAAATACACTGGCGAGACACAATGTGTCCTAGCCGCAATAGCCTCTCAGCGTCTATCAGTTCAATAAAACCCTCTGAAACTTATTACCGGCTATAACCTTAAAGTTCATAGCCAAGGTCTTCACAAAAAAGAAAGTACCAGCAGTGCTAAAAATGGGGCCAGCAGTGACTGTGAGAAGTACAAGCGCCCTGAGGTTAGCAAGCGAAGGGCTGGGCGCAGACAGTGATAGATTTTCAATCAGATTCCTTCATTTCTGTCGCCGGCCTACAGGTCAAAAGTCGTGGCCAGATTCGAGTGGAGTTTCAAAATTTGCCAAACGAATGCTATCTTTGGCTGCCTTTCAATCCAACTGCTTCCGACCCCCTTAATAGACTGTGAAGATTTACTTACTGACCTGCTATCCTAAATAGTTTATGGGACTTCATGTATTTTTAACAAAAACAGTCTTTAAAACGATGTTAAGCTCTCTTTACACCCCATCACTTGCTGGCCTGTTACCCAAAGAATTCCTTGCGGGACTGTATTAGCTGAAATAACACACTTGCATGAACAGCCTAAAAACGTAAAACACATTTCACATCCAGAGAACAAAAACTATTGCTAGAACGCGTGCCTTCTCATAGAACTGACGAATAGGGAGCGCGTTTGGTGTGCTCAGTTTGAGCGGAAAAAATAATGGTAACTGCATCTGAATAAATAAATGGCGGCAGGAAAAGATGCACGAACTGGGCCAGGGGAATGAAGAATTATTGATTGATTAACTGATTGATTGAGAGATAGCCTAATAACCTCAGAAGTGTGTGTGGGGGGGGGGGGTTAGCTCAGGGTTTCCACAAATGCACATCGTCTTGTTGGGGACAGAATTCCATGACTGCTTCATTCATATTTTTCATAACTTTCTCAGATCTCTCTCCCCCCCCCCCCCCCCCCCTCTCTCTCTCTCGCTTTCTATGTCGTCATCTCCAGTGAAAAGAGACAAATCGCTCTTCTCTCGCAGAAAATGGAAGGCACGCGCACACGTCCCAATTTGAAGGAGGCACGCGACGGTCTTTGTGCGGGGAAGAATAGGAAGTGATGAGGAATTGAGCCCGTATTTCCCTTCCCATTTTCCGCCCGGTTGGTCGCGAGTACCAGGGCTGACTGCAAAGCAATTCAAACTTTTTTTCTTAGCGCTGAGATTGCCACAGAGGCGTCTGCTGTACCTTAGTGCTAAGCAATGCGCGTCAAGCTTTTCCTTACCGCTAGAATTCCGAAAATAACTCTGTTGGGTTGTATTGGTTGTGAAAGAGTTAATTAATAGCCTTGCTTTTATACTAGGACAAACATTGGAGGAAACACGTGGACAGGAGCAAGTGTGAATTTATTTGTCCGAACAAAAGCCAGGATTTTCACATTTCAAACCCATACAAAGTTATTTTCAGAATTCGTCAATTGCCGGAGACACAGTGGCAGTTAACTTAAATGTTTATCAAAATTGCTAAGCGCTTCAGCCTGTTTTTGCTAATATCACTACAGTGTTGCCTACTGTACCTTCCAAGTTCTAAGTGCTAAGCCAAAGTGCGCTTCGAACTGCTGCTTAGTACCCAGAATGTCGGAGTCGTGGCTGCAATACTGTATCGGCCTAGCGCTAAGCGACAGTAAGCGAGCACGTGCACCCAGGCCCTGGGCCCAAATCCCTGGCATAAGTGGTGTTAAAGCGGCGTCTGGCTGCGACCTGCAGGCCCCGCTATTGATCTCCGCCACTTCCTAATTAACACACCATGGTCACAACTCCCCCCCCTCCCTTTTCACCCCCACCCCCTTAGGCACATTACACTGGTTCGGTGTGCGGAATGGGGATAAGGGTGTCCTTAAAGCCTTAATGCATCTACTTAACACACACACACACACACACATACACACAAAACAACTGCACCATATCCGATACCCCATCCCCGGCACCCATTCTCCTGTTCTAAGCCATACCACCCTTCTGTCGACGACGGAAAAAACGAACAATTGCAACAGAGACGGTGATGCTTGCCATCAGCAAAAATATATAAGATGCAAAAACCCGCCTCTATGAGAAAAAAAATAATAATAATTTTAAACAAGAAGAGCAAACGCTCGATCGAGTCACTTTCGCAGTTCTGAATATTATATGAGGCATCAGATGGACAGGAAGAAATTGCTATTCACAACACAATGAGTCACGTTCACATAAAATTTGAGCCCGGTCACTTTTATAGTTTCCGAGAAAAGCCCAACGTTAAGTTGTGTGTTGCCGAACAGAAAAGGCTAGTTATCTCCCTTGTTTTTCTGATAACGTTCGTAAAAGGCTACAGATGTAAATACTTTGATGTAAAGAATAATCCTACAAAGTTTCAATCACATCCGATGAACTTTGTCAAAGATATAAAATGTCTAATTTTTCCTTTGACGCTGACCTGTGACCTTGAAAAAGGTCAAAGGTCAACGAAACCATCGTTAAAGTGTAGAGGTCATTGGAGGTCACGACTAAACAAAATATGAGCCCGATCGCTTTGATAGTTTCCGAGAAAAGTCCAACGTTAAGGTGGTGTCTACGGACGGCCGGCCGGACGGCCGGCCGGACGGCCGGCCGGACAGACTAACACTGACCGATTACATAGAGTCACTTTTTCTCAAGTGACTCAAAAAATCCACACAAGAGGAAAGTGTCACTGTCAACCAAACCATCATCCATCCACGATTATCGGCCGTTCTCGCTCGCAAGACCATGCTTACCGAAGCAAGTCCGTTTTCTGCTAACAATAACCCGCAACCAAAGAGAGCTTCCCCTCTTTGTTGCAACACCCAACACTCAGTACCACAGACCTGATGCAACCCACGATTACAAAAACGATTCCTAACAACAATTTGTATTTTTTTGCTTCGAAGAGGTCATTCGTTCCGCGTGGAACTGGTCCATACCTTTTTATGTTAACGAGTTCAATACAGTTCATCACCCTTCTTGTTATTCTGCCTTAGCATTGGCCCCCATTTAATTATCCTCCTTCAACTCCCCAAGCCCCCTCCTTCCTTCACACCTGTGCCTCCTCGTGGAAGTTGTTTTTCTCTGTTGAATGTAATTTCCGGTTAGGTAAGAAAGTTGCTCTTCAGTAACCACCAACATACAGTCTCTCCTGTCAAACATCTTGGAGGGATGGGGGGGGGGGGGGGAGGAGGGGAGTTTTGATGGTTGACGTGTGTGTTCATGTGCGTGCCTGTGTGTGCGTACCTGCGTGTATGTGTGTGTGTGTGTGTGTGTGTGTGTGTGTGTGTGTGTTGGAGGCGTGGGAGTCAATCAACTGCAAGTCTTTGAACTTTAATCCTCTAATCTGCTTGCGTGCGGGTGTTTTGGAGGCGCAGGTGTCAATCAATTGGAAGTCACTGAACTTTTTTCCCCTAATCTGCACGAATTTTGTTCTGGACTTGGCAGCACCTAGCTTTATTTAATGGAACGGAGGTGGGGGTCGAAGAGGGTCAGCGAGAGACCGATGTAACCACAAGAGACGGAGAGCAATGTTAAGGGAGACAGACAGAGGTGTGCACAAAACGAGAGAAGGTGTGATGATGCAGAGAACTGCATAGTCGCGGTTCTCACTGAAGCCACCAAAAGCGCCAAGAGTGTGTCGATGCGCGTGCGTGCTTGCGTGCGTGCATACGTATGTGTGTGTGTGCGCGCGCGTGTGAGAGAGATAGAGACAGAGACAGAGAGAGTTAGACAGAGAAACAGAGAAAGACAGAGAGAGGGGAGAGAGAGGGGAGAGAGAGGGGAGAGAGGGGAGAGAGAGAGGGGAGAGAGAGAGGGGAGAGAGAGAGGGGAGAGAGAGAGGGGAGAGAGAGGGGAGAGAGAGTGGGAAGAGAGAGACAGAGACCGTGAGACAGAGAGAGAGAGGGATGGGGAGAGACAGACAGAGAAACAGAGAAAGACAGAGAGAGGGGAGAGAGAGAGGGGAGAGAGAGAGGGGAGAGAGAGAGGGGAGAGAGAGACAGAGACCGTGAGACAGAGAGAGGGAGGGATGGGGAGAGACAGACAGACAGAGAAACAGAGAAAGAGAGAGAGGGGAGAGAGAGAGAGGGGAGAGAGAGAGAGGGGAGAGAGAGGGGGGAGAGAGTGGGAAGAGAGAGACAGAGATCGTGAGACAGAGAGAGGGAGGGATGGGGAGAGACAGACAGACAGACAGACAGACAGAGAAACAGAGAAAGACAGAGAGAGGGGACAGAGAGAGGGGAGAGAGGGGAGACAGAGAGGGGAGAGAGAGGGGAGCGAGAGTGGGAAGAGAGAGACAGAGATCGTGAGCCACAGAGAGGGTGGGATGGGGAGAGACAGACAGAGAGACAGACAGACAGACAAACAGAGAGACAAAGACAGAGAGAAACGGTGGGTTTTTTGTCAGCAGGAGCCAGTTCCAGTGTTCAGTATGCAAATGATACCAACGCCGTCACAGCAAGAAGCTAGGAGGGGCCGGGAAAACAGAACCGACCAATCCCTTTCATCATTTTACTGCGTTTCCTGACAGCCACAAGAACTGCAACGCACGCTGCATTCTAACTACTAAAACATGAAAAGGGGCTTTGTGCCCCATTGCTTTTAAACTGTACTACAACAAAAACAAACTGGTTATTCACATGCTTCGCGGAGACCAGGTCGACTCGTCTAGGATTAGGCCTACGGGTTTCGACCATCCCAGGGCTTACAACTCGCAGCAGGGGGAAAATGCAGTGTGCTCGGTTTAATTATTTTAGGCAGATTGACTAAATGTTTCGACTTGTTTTGTTGTTGTTGTTGTTTTTTTTGTTTACGCACTACAAAATAAAATGTGGTTCAGATAAATCTTTGCGAAGATAAATTTTATATTCTAACAACGTAACACCACCAGACACTTCCAAGATAAGAAAAAGCTCATTAATCGAAACTGGTGACAACACAGCTGAATTTTACTGCACAAACTTAGCTTCCAGAGAGTCATAAAGTTGTCGTTTTTAATTCACTCGTTACTACAGAGAACTTCACTTTTTTCCCGAAAGTTCGTAATTGCGTGAATGTGTGCGTGCGTGTGTCTCGGCTTTTTCTTCTGCTTGCTGTTGTTTCTTAGCTGTTTGTTTGTTTGTTTGTTTTTACTGAGGGGTAGGGTTATCATTCTATTACTGTCTTTCATTATTTATTCCCGAAAGTTCGTAATTGCGTGAATGTGTCTCGGCCTTTTTACATTTAGTCAAGTCTTGATTAAATGTATTAACGTAGAGGGGGGAATCGAGACGAGGGTCATATGGTGTATGTGTGTCTGTGTGTCTGTGTAGAGCGATTCAGAGAAAACTTCTGGACCGATCTTTATGAAATTTGACATGAGAGTTCCTGGGTATGAAATCCCCAGACGTTTTTTTCATTTTTTCGATAAATGTCTTTGATGACGTCATATCCGGCTTTTCGTGAAAGTTGAGGCGGCACTGTCACGCTCTCATTTTTGGTCAAGTAATCTTCGACGAAGCCCGGACTTCGGTATTGCATTTCAGCTTGGTGGCTTAAAAATTAATTAATGACTTTGGTCATTAAAAATCTAAAAATTGTAAAAAAAAAATAAAAAATTATGAAACGATCCAAATTTACGTTCATCTTATTCTCCATCATTTTCTGATTCCAAAAACATATACATATGTTATATTTGGATTAAAAACAAGCTCTGAAAATTAAAAATATAACAATTATTATCAACATTTTTTTTCGAAATCAATTTAAAAACACTTTCATCTTATTCCTTGTCGGTTCCTGATTCCAAAAACATATAGATATGATATGTTTGGATTCAAACCACGCTCAGAAAGTTAAAACGAAGAGAGGTACAGAAAAGCGTGCTATCCTTCTCAGCGCAACTACTACCCCGCTCTTCTTGTCAATTTCACTGCCTTCGCCATGAGCGGTGGACTGACGATGCTACGGTCTTGCTGAAACATTGCATTGCGTTCAGTTTCATTCTGTGAGTTCGACAGCTACTTGACTAAATGTTGTATTTTCGCCTTACGCGACTTGTTTCTACTTGCTGTTGTGTCTTTGTTGTTTGTTTGCTTGTTTTTACTGAGGGGGTGTGGTCATCATTCTATTACCGTCTTTCATTATGTATTCCCTCCTCCACTGGCGTGATTTCAATCAAGGGACGCCTGTTCTCCTCAGCCTTCCCTTGTTTTCCCTTCTGTGGAAGTCTTCGATCTTCAATGAGTCTTGACATCGCTGATTAGTCAGCGCTTCCGCCCAGCCGTTTAGCGTTGGTTCCCCGGGTGCTCACTTCAATTTAAGTCGATGGCCTTACGTAGGTTGGAATTACCAGGCTTTTCACCCTCTATGCCCCTTGCTTCCTCTTCAGGGGGATTTCTTTTTCACTTTTGCAGGGCATTCCCCCCCCCCCCCCCCTCTTTTGTAGTACGGTGGTACCTGCGATGAAAGGACACCCTTGTGACCGGCCAAAAGTGACTCTATATTACGGGTGGCCTGTCATGACAGTTTGGAATACATAATATACAAAGGAAAAGCAGGTGTCCGCTTTCATTAGAAAACAGCATCTGCTATGCACTTGTGGGTTTCTGTTTGTATAACATCGCACAGACATATTTAAGTAAAGGCTCCTGTACTCCAGAAAGGTCCGGTTATGTCCTCACACTCTGTGTTTTGTTCCAACCAAAGAGAAGTCTCAGTCCGACCTTGTTTTCGTGACAAAAGGGTTTGTTTGTTTGTTTGTTTATTTGTTGCTTAACGTCCAGCCGACTACGCAGAGCCATATCAGGACGAGGAAGGGGGGGATGAAGGGGGCCACTTGTCAAGCGATTCCTGTTTACAAATGCACTAACCCATTACTTGTGTCCCAGCAGGCTTTAGTAAAACTAAATTAATACCTACTGGAAGATTACCAGTTTCCAGTATGTTAAAATAGGCTTAACCTATCTACTGCTGGACTTACATCAGAACACTAACAGATTAAACTATACATGAATCGCGAGACAAGCGGCAAGAGAAGAGATTTTTGGAAAAAATACAGGTGAATGAGCAAGAAGGCAGAAAAAAGAAAAGAATTCATGAAGAAAAAGAGAGCATGACAGGAAAGAGGAACCAAAAATCTACCTAACAGCAAACTAGAAAGCTCCTGCGGTTCCAAAAACAGGAGGGGCCTTTAATTTCATAACCGCAGTGCCCCACTGCGGGAGTGACAAAAGGGAGTCTTTCTGTAAATGTCCAAACCGCAGAAGTCAATCAAGACAGCTTAAGCTGCTGGTCACTGCTCGTCCACAGACCTTTTGTGTTCCTGACTTCTTATAACATTCATTGCAAGAGACTAATGACAATGTCTGTCGATGCCGGGAGTTTTACTTACACGGGTGTCTAAGTAATGTCTACAAAATAGTTCATGTTTAAAAAAAAGAATCCATCAATAAAAAGCTCAACAACGCGAAGAGCAAATGCTTATACGACTCACCATCCGTAATGAAGTAAAGTGGACACACCCCCCCCCCCCCCCTCGGGGCATTGCAGACCCCCAGAAGGCACTGCAGACCTCCAGAAGACACAAGCAGACCCCCAGAAGACACAGCAGACCCCCAGAAGACACAGCAGACCCCCAGAAGACACAGCAAACCCCCAGAAGACACAGCAGACCCCCAGAAGACACAGCAAACACCCAGAAGACACAGCAGACCCCCAGAAGACACAGCAAAACCCCATAAGACACAGCAGACCCCCAGAAGACACAGCAGACCCCAAGAAGACCCCCAGAAGACACAGCAGACCCCCAGAAGACACAGCAAACGGGCGCCTGACACTAACGGAGGCTGTCACGTACCTCAATGCCAGACGACAAGGCGGGAGGGACACAGACAAGTATCCCACGCACGTCCACCTGATTTTCCCCATAACGCTACCATCACCATACCCCACCCTCCAACCACAACCCCCTTGCTAACCCCATGTCTCTTCTTACAATAGCTTCTGTCACCCCCAGCCGATGCCGTGTCCAAAGTTTGGAAGCCCCCAAAATGTGGGCTGTGTGGTCGAGTTCCCTGTTCACAAGAAACGTCCAACACCAAAACTGTGTTCCTGTTCCTGAATTCGTCGCTTTATCTATTAAGTCCGAGCAAATTTTATTTTGCAGGGAAGTTTTTTTGCAGAAAACTTATCTAACACGAGAAATTATCTGTCATCCTAAAGGTTAACTTTGCCATGGATTCAATTGTTTTAATCATCATGAAAGTACGTCAGTATCCATAATATAGTACCCGTCATTAAAACTAATCTACGCAGATGCGTTTGAGTAGGATATCTGTGTGCATTCAGAAGTTACTGAAAAATACCGTTTTGTCTCATTACCCGCCAAGAACGGTTTCAAAAACCGCCTTTTGTGGCTTCCAAACAGACAGAGAAGAGGGATCTGAAACTAAAATCTGACCAACGGCAATGCCTTTGCATAAAACACAACTTCACCTCCCACCACCCCCCATCTTCCCCCACCACACACACACACACACACATTTACGCCAGTCAAATATCATATCTGCACTGCCAGCCTGCAGTAACGCGAAACCACACCACTAACGTCATAAAATAGTATTACGTCAGCCGACGGGCCGGATTACATCACAAAAGGTTCAACGCAAACTTAACGTAAAACCGTCCCTTGAGTGCACAAATCCCCGACGCGCTAGTTAATTGGGAGCCCTTAATATCTAAATGCGATTGGGAATTATCGGATGACATGCACAAAATGACGGGAGACAAAATGCTTGAAAAAAACATGCACCAAGGGACCCAGCGTAATAGTTTTCCATTAATCTCGTGATACTTTGCCATTCATCTCGTCACAGTTTTCCATCCATCGACTCCTCTATTTCCTGGCCCAAACCCAACAATCGTATCAAAACTCCAAAAACATATTACAGACTATCATAATCCAACACCATCTAGGGATGCTGGCTGGCGGAGACAGCCGCGAAACGCCGGTGTGACGCCGTCATCTTGGCCCTGCCGTCATATTACCCCCTCGATTTATACTCGAGACTGAAATGTTTCCTGGTAAAGTTAATGAAGTAAAATTATTTAAGGATGAAAAGCATGTCAGTTTTTTGCATGTGAAGAAAATTGGTGGTGAAATTTAATAGATTTCACCCCAAAAATCGATTTCTTCGAAAACGTGCACCGAGTGGTTATGTCCCTTGAGTGAGACGGGAAACATTTTAGGATGAATCAAATTTCTAAGTTAAATACAAAAAATTGGTTCGACAAATTTGGCCCCATGAATGTAAGGTACCCAAGGTCGCTCATCAGTACTATCGAAGGGTGTTTTTTTGTTAAGTGTGGAGTTTATACAAGATCAACGAGGCCGAGAATCGTAATATGACGGCGGGGCCAAGATGACGGCATCACACCAAAACTAATTTCAAATCGCTGAAAACTTGCACCCTTTTTTTTTTGTAGTGGGACGAAGATGACGCCAAAGCGTGCCAAAAAATGTCCCGAAAACTGACGAAATGTGTACGGCAACTGGAGCAAATTTGCAGCTCAGAAAAAAATAAATCGTAGCAAAATATCTGACTTCTGCTATGTCGTGCTCGTGGAACGAAGGTCTTTTTCTTCCTCTCCTTCATCCCGCGAGTGGTTCTTTCAAACTGATCTATTTTAAAGGGGCACACAGACATACAAGGACGTGACGATTTGCTATCGCCTCTTTTGTTCACAATAGTGACATGCAATGTAAATGTGTACATCGCACAAAACTAAAAGGGTAAAAGGTGTTTCCTTCCAGACTACTCCACTAATGGATTTTGAAGATGGAAAGGGACTCACGTATGCCTGGATCTTCGACAACAAAAACTCTCTTTCTCTCTCTCTCTTTCTCTCTCTGTGCATGACTCTCTCGTTCGTTCGTTAACATTAAAGGAGTTAAAAAAATCCCTTGAAGTTGAAAACAGAAAATGTATAGCTATGTCATATACATCTACTTAACTCCGCGGGTACAAGAACCGCGCACTGAACTACCCTCAGCATCTATGTAGGTCCCCCGACCCCTCTGTACTTTCAAACTAGCCGTACACCCCCCCCCCCCCACACACACACACACACACACACACACCATCTCAAGTTCTGCTTCCATTAAACCATTCCTATTTACATCATTCACGACAGTTTTCCACCAGGGCCTCCAAGTCCTGCGGCAGACCTTTTACCAATTTTACCACACGTGCTGAACGCAATCATTCCATGAGCCTTTTTGCGACAGCAATGCAATTTGGCGAGTAAATCAGTTGGTGCTTGGCCACAGCCCCACCATTACTGTGGTACTCGGCGGTGCCTGTGGGCCAACTGTCTAGCTTGTTTCACTTCATCACCAAAACGGTCAGTATGTAGGCCATGGTGACTGTGTTCTTTCCCACGACAGCACCTTACTACATGTACGGCTTCTTTCGCTGAAAAGTACATGAGTTGAACAGTCTGGGAGAAAAATACCACTAGAAAATAACAACAGTTAAGGTTCAGTAGGTGTTTTTTTCAGGCACATTAATACAGAGATCGCGATATCTGTTACTTTTACCGAAAAATATATCAAAATACCGGAAATGACAATGAAATCGACAACCGGTCATAAATACCGGTTAATATTTTGTTTCATCAGTTTCTTCCGAAAAAATCTAAAAGACAGTTACTGTGTTTAAGAATCGGTTTGACTGTGTTAAGTACTCTTTTTGACCTCAATTTGTGTTCCTTATGTGGTAAACGTTTTATTTGTAATTTCCATACGAGGGTTTTTCCAGAAAACAGTCTGCTCTCTGCGGACAACAAGGCCTCGCGACACGGAGGTCTGCTACTTTATCCAGCGACAACACAAGAGCCAAACATTCTGCAAAACAAAGCTCCAATAGAAAACAAAACAAAGATGATTTTCCAGGGCTACGAAGACAACAACGCCTCACGTCACACAGATCTAAACGTTCATCCAGTGTTACCCTAAGAGATAAGAACAGTGACAGAAAAAAAACAATGAAAAACAAAAACAAATAGCGAAGACTTTTCCTTGAGAGATTGAGGGAAGTGTGCACAGGTAAAACGGGTAAACAGGTCAGTAAGAATACGTCAGCAGCGCTGATCAATGGTATCCTTTTTGTCTTCCCCAAAGCGATATTTGTTACCCAGGTGAAACTGATACAACCTGTTTGACACAGTTTCATTTGAACAAATACGTCAGCAATTAAGGCAAAATAAAAGCAAAAATGGTCCTAAACTGACGCTGCCTACAGAAGGTCGTCTCCGGTTACAGGGTCCCTTCTCTGATCACCTTTTTTTTCTACACATTTAGTCAAGCTTTTACAAAATGTTTGCAGATGGACCAGGAATCGAGACGAGGGTGGGTGCATTCGTGTGTGCGTGCAGAGCGATTCTGAGAAAAATTGTGCACCGAACTTCATTAAACTTTACATATAAATTATTCGAGATGATACTTCCGAGATTGGTTTTTCCCCCTATTTTTTCGTTAAGTGTCTTTGATGACCGTTGACGTCATATTCAACTTTTAGTAAAAAAAAATTGAGGCGGCACGATGAAGACTTCATTTTTCAACCAAATTGATTGAAATTTTGGTCAAGCAAACTTTGATTCAGCCCGGACTATGGGATTTCATTTCAACTTGGGTTAGCTTAAAAATCAGTTAATTAGTTTGCTCATTAAAGTTGTCACAAAAATCGATTTTTCACAAACAGATTTAAAAGTGATTTCATTGCAATCCTTATCTTATCCTGAATCCAACAATACACTGATATGTTAACTCTAAAAATGTGTTCATAATGCCCAGAAAATCGGTGTATGCAAATTAGATACTACATGTACACTCACATGCTTCACCGGGACGAGCGCAATCCGTCTCGGTTTTCGGGTTTGGGCTGGCCAAGCCTAACTACATATACCGTAAAATCCCTAACAAGAAGGGCAAAGCCCATACGACTCACATGCTTGACCTTGACCTTTACATGACCTTGACCTTCAGCTAAACCTAGCAATGACATCATACACTAAGAACTGCTTTACACATTTTTCCTACCAAAATACATGTGACCTTGACCCAAGGTCAAGGTCATCCAAGGTCATGCAACACAAAGCTGTTAATTCAAGACATAGGAAGTACAATGGTGCTTATTGGCTCTTTCTACCATGAGATATGGTCACTTTTAGTGGTTCACTACCTTATTTTGGTCACATTTCATAAGGGTCAAAGTGACCTTGACCTTGATCATATGTGACCAAATGTGTCTCATGATGAAAGCATAACATGTGCCCCACATAATTTTTAAGTTTGAAACAGTTATCTTCCATAGTTCAGGGTCAAGGTCACTTCAAAATATGTACACAATCCAACTTTGAAGAGCTCCTGTGACCTTGACCTTGAAGCAAGGTAAACCAAACTGGTATCAAAAGATGGGGCTTACTTTGCCCTATATATCATATATAGGTGAGGTATTGAATCTCAAAAACTTCAGAGAAAATGGGAAAAATGTGAAAAATAGCTGTGTTTTAGGCAACATTTATGGCCCCTGCGACCTTGACCTTGAAGCAAGGTCAAGATGCTATGTATGTTTTTTGGGGCCTTGTCATCATACACCATCTTGCCAAATTTGGTACTGATAGACTGAATAGTGTCCAAGAAATATCCAACGTTAAAGTTTTCCGGACGTACGGACGGGGGGGACGGACGGACGGACGACTCGGGTGAGTACATAGACTCACTTTTGCTTCGCATGTGAGTCAAAAAGGACTTTGAGGCAAAGAAGGCCAAGCATATGAGAGAGAGAGAGAGAGAGAGAGAGAGAGAGAGAGAGAGAGAGAGAGAGAGAGAGAGAGACAGAGACAGAGAGAGAGAGAGAGAGAGAGAGAGAGAGAGAGAGAGAGAGAAAAGGACTGGCTCTTCTGAAAACAACCCGAGCATAGTCATTCATATAAATTTATAAAGTAAAAAGAAAATCGCCAGACCTTTGCAAGAACAAACAATAACAACACAATTCCGGGAAAAAGAAACTTGATGAAATGTCGAAATGTCAACACCAATGAAGCCCTTTCTGTACAGGGAAGAAATTACACGATCGTCTTCGGAAATGAAACGTTAACTGAACTTGGATTTTGTCTTCAAAAGGCCCAATCTTTCTGAGAAAGAAAAACCCACAAACTTAGGAAAAAAAAGAGAAGAGAAACTTGAAAAAACATGAACGATGGGTGGGAGTGAGGAGAGGGGACAAAGAATACGAAAAAAGGAAAGAAACACGAAAAGGTAAAGAAGGGGGAAAAGATGACTTTTAGAACAGTCTGCACAAATCCTAGTTCTCTTTGAAAAAGGCAGGGTGGGCGTTTGCTAGGTAGTTACCCCTGTGCACAACTTTTGGCCCAAAGTGGGGGGTGGGCGTTTGCTAGATGGTGGGCTTATGCTAGGGATTTTACGGTAGTCTCGGTGATGACTCGTTTTCAGAGTTGATGCTTTAGTTTCAGGCTGACAGATAGACTAAATGTTTTTGATATCGCTTGTCAACATTCAGGACTATGGTGTTTACAGCAACAATGTTCAAGACAGTAAACGTACTCTTGCTCTGTAACCTTACCCACGCAATATTACTTGCACATAATTATGTCGCAAGTGGGAAAAATCTAGGGACAACAAAATCGTTTTACCTTCAGTTCAAAACAATGCGTTTAACAGGTCTCACAACGAAAAACCAAATCTTCCTCTTTGCTTTTCAACTGACTTTTGTGTCTACGTGCAAACCTTTTTCTTGAAGAAGTTAATCTGCTTATATCGCCAGACTCGCAAGACAAACGAGATTTCAAGCTCATAAACTTACAAATGAGGCTCTCGTGAGAAATCAATAGAGGTGCAGGTGGTTTTTTTTTATTTATACGCTGCTGTAAGCATTTTTTTTCTGCTTCCAGAGTAATGCCTTTTGATTGGACCGTTTCTTGAGAATCTCTTTGTGTGTAGTGTTTCGCCCTTTCCTTTTTCTTATCTTATTTTTTCAAAGGGGTGGCATGTGGGGGGGGGGGGGGGGGAGAGAGAGAGTATGAGGTATAAAATCCAGTGTAACTGAATTGTTTTCTGCAGTGTGCACATTCTCCTCTTCCTCTTCTTTCTGAGCTGACATTCAACACCTCTTCCTGATCCTCTCCTTCAGCTACAATTACCAAAGGCAAAAAATTGACCTGACAGAGACACTCCACTTTCACATTCTAGCGTCAAAAACTAGCGCTGCTCAGATTTCAGTATCAAACGCATCTTTTATTATGTTCTACAAACTTATTTATTCAATTCATTTCAACTGACCAGCACCCTCATCAGTTTCAGTTCAAAGTCTATTCGCCGTACACCTCAGTGTACTTTTATGGTGTACTTTCCAAAGTCCACAGGGTTATAACTTTCACAGGCATAATGGCACTAAGCCGACTGAATGTAACTCTAAATCCAAGATAACTGCCTTTTTTGCACTACTAAAACCAATCCGCCTGCACCAGACAAAAAGGTGAAAAATAAACAAAGACAGAGAATTATGTTTTATATACATATCAGGAGAGCAGCCTTAGCGTGTCTGTGTGTACGTGTGTGCGTGTGTACCGACCGCTTGCGACAGAATAAACGCTCCTGGTTCCAAAGCAAACGATTTTCATCCTCTCCATTTTTCATGCAGTGGTTCCAAAAACAAAGAGATCTTTCTCACTGCTAGAGCTAAGCCATGCTTGACCTTTCATAAGCCCCTCTAAACGGGAGACACAAATCTCAATTTTTTCCAGATTTACAGGGCATTACAGGGAACAGACAGGCTCAGGATTTTCAGTTTTCAGTGTGCCAAGCAAATTACACATGTAAGGAAAAGATTCCTGCAAACGACGGTTCATTTTGTCTAAAGGCCTGCATAAACGTCAGCATAATGTGGGCCACCATCTTTCGTGTGTTAATGACTGAACATAAAATAAAACAAGAAGGGCAAAGCCCATACGACTCACATGCTTGACCTTGACCTTTACATGACCTTGACCTTCAGGGTCAAGGTCAAATAACTAAACCTAGCAATGACATCATACACTAAGAACTGCTTTACACATTTTTCCTACCAAAATACATGTGACCTTGACCCAAGGTCAAGGTCATCCAAGGTCATGCAACACAAAGCTGTTAATTCAAGACATAGGAAGTACAATGGTGCTTATTGGCTCTTTCTACCATGAGATATGGTCACTTTTGGTGGTTCACTACCTTATTTTGGTCACATTTCATAAGGGTCAAAGTGACCTTGACCTTGATCATATGTGACCAAATGTGTCTCATGATGAAAGCATAACATGTGCCCCACATAATTTTTAAGTTTGAAACAGTTATCTTCCATAGTTCAGGGTCAAGGTCACTTCAAAATATGTATACAATCCAACTTTGAAGAGCTCCTGTGACCTTGACCTTGAAGCAAGGTAAACCAAACTGGTATCAAAAGATGGGGCTTACTTTGCCCTATATATCATATATAGGTGAGGTATTCAATCTCAAAAACTTCAGAGAAAATGGGAAAAATGTGTTTTTTAGACAACATTTATGGCCCCTGCGACCTTGACCTTGAAGCAAGGTCAAGATGCTATGTATGTTTTTTGGGGCCTTGTCATCATACACCATCTTGCCAAATTTGGTACTGATAGACTGAATAGTGTCCAAGAAATATCCAACGTTAAAGTTTTCCGGACGGACGGACGGACGGACGGACGGACGGACGGACGGACGGACGGACGACTCGGGTGAGTGAATAAAATCACTTTTGCTTCGCATGTGAGTCAAAAATGTGAAAAATAGCTGTTTTTTAGACAACATTTATGGCCCCTGCGACCTTGACCTTGAAGCAAGGTCAAGATGCTATGTATGTTTTTTGGGGCCTTGTCATCATACACCATCTTGCCAAATTTGGTACTGATAGACTGAATAGTGTCCAAGAAATATCCAACGTTAAAGTTTTCCGGACGGCCGGACGTCCGGACGGACGTCCGGACGGACGACTCGGGTGAGTACATAGACTCACTTTTGCTTCGCATGTGAGTCAATAAAAGGAAAGGGAAGGGGTGACGTGAAAGATACAGGGGTGAATACCAAATGTTGATCAGGAGAAAGAGACGGAGACAGTGGAAAGGGGAGAAATTGAGAAAAGAGAGGAAAAACATGTTTTGTAAAACTTTCTGTCTCTACGCCTCTCAGTCTTTCTTCTCACTGCTCCTACAATCCCCATCAACTATCACCCCTCAACCCCCTCCACACACACCCCATCGCACCCCCGCACCCCCAACCCGAAATCCTCCTTTGCAAGTCATTAGCGCTAGCAAGTAGGGACCTAGGGACCTGGCCGCGTCAGTGAAGTGCTGTTCACATGGCCAATTTTCAACCAATTTCCAACCTACTTTCAAAAGATTTTTGTCGGAGCAAAGTTGGTTAAAAATCGCTGCCATGTGAACTTTGCAAACGCTTTGCCAACTTTTAAGCCAGCAGTTGTGGTGTCCTAACGACTTCTCCCACCTAGGCCAGAGAGGCTTAGCAAAACTAGCCAATGGTGAGTGCGCATACAGACAGCTAAATATAGCCTCCAACCATATAGCTTGTCAGGGTAAACCACGCGAGATTCGGGAGAGAGTCATCACTAAATCGCCCCAAATTCAAACAGTTCAACTGAGTTTTTGAGTCGCATGCCCCTAATGGCTTTGCCCATGAGGGCGTAAAACTAAAACAAAAATTTGAGTCGCTTTTGTAGCAAGACTAAATCGCTGCTACATGGCCAGGACTGTTCACATGGCCAACTTGTCACCACCTTGGCGTAGCCAACAAAAGTTGGTTGAAAATTGGTTAAAATCGACCATGTGAACAACACTTAACTTCCCACCTCACCATGAAAAAAGACACCATGAATTTAACTCTTAGCACAAGGCTTAAAAAAGAACTACTAGTATAGCAGTTAAGATGCCAATACTTGACAGCTTCCAGACTATCTTCATTCCTTGGAATGATCCACCAACACTAACAGGGCACTTAACCCAATAGTCAATCTGGCCGCGGCCACAGTGTTAAAAGACACCACGACTTTAACTCTGAGCACAAGGGCTTAAAAGGACCATTAGAGTAATAGTAGTATCCAAGCTAAGATGCCACGCCAATATATTCTCCACAGCTTCCAGACTCTTTATACCCTCGCATGATCCACTAACACTAACACTAACAGAGGGTACTGAGCGCTAAAACCTAATAGTGGTGGATCTGGTCGAGACTACGACAACAAGACCTCACCGTCAGTAACGTGATTTTCCGCCTAATCAGCTCCGTGTCTCGCTACAGCTGGGGACACAGATAAGGCTGGACAAGTCTGCTACCGGAGCAAAGACCTGACAGCCTAAAGGGGGGAGGGGGGGTGACAGTCTCAGGGGGACTTAAATTGGTGACGGCTTACTCTGGCGTATGTGGGTTAGAAAAATGTTGGAAAATGAGAGACAGGGGCATTTAAGACGATTAGGCTCAAGACAGAAGGAGGTGAGGTGGTTTTGAGGGGGGGGGGGGGGGGGAGAGGTGCTAGGGGGCTTAAATCAGTGACGGCTTACTGTGGCATATGTAGGTTAGAAAAAATACAAGAGGGACAGTGAAATTAAGAGGACTCGAGCTGCTGAAGACAGACACAAATGGGAAAGGAAACTGGACAGGGGGAGCTTGCATCAGATAACGGTAAATGATGATTGATGGACACAGTAAAACACACACACATTGACCCACAGACCACCACCAACAAAATATCATTAGGTAGGTGATCTGATAGGCGCTCACTTTTCCCAACATTACACACACACACACACACACACACACACAATCACACACACACACACACACAATCACACAATCACACAATCACACACACACACAGCTATCCCTGCTCCACATGTTTCTTCACTCATACAAATTCACAATTTCTACAAAGGCCTATTTCTGTCCCAGTAAATGTCCAAATGACAGGCGCATAAACCCCCTACCTAACCAAACCCCCTACCTAACCAAACCACCTCCCCTTCCACCCCCACCCCCCTCACATTCACCACACACAATAGAGGGCTACCATAACACAAAGTTAGACGACAAGACAGAACGGAAGAAAGGAAGTCTCATCAGCGCCTTCGATCCTATAATTGCTTGCCGTTCAACCCTGTGAAAGAGAACTGGGTCTTGTCACAGGTCTTGGGAGTGAAATGTTAAACGTGCAATACCCACTTGTAGTTCAACCCTTTAGAGTTTCGTAAAAAATCGAAATCTTAATCAGACTGGCCAACAAAATTGATTTCCATGGGATAATACAAGTGAACAAGAAACAGAGATTTAACTTCCTCAGTGGCAGCATCGGCCAATTACGGAGATAAAATGCTTTTAACAGAATAAAGCACCAAAGTATGGCTGGAGGAGGAGTGTTCTGTGTCTCTGAATACAGCGATGTGTGTACAACTTTACTCTTCTTTAGCCATACAACAAGGTGATACCGGTCAATGGGGCGCACGGGTAAAAATTGAGGAAAAAAGTTGCGGCTTATAGTCCCGAAAGTACCCTATTCATTCACATGTTGTTCAACCACTCTTATACACACTCATGTTTTACTGACTAACAGTTATCAGGGAATTGTTAGAAAACCTTGAGTTTGTGGCAAATTGTTCACAGTTGATTTCTGAAACAGTGTTGTTCCCAGACTCAAGTGAAAAATAGGTTAGTTGGACGAGATTGAAAATATGTAAACGTATAAGTCCAAACATCCTGGCTACCAAAAAACGTTGTTTTGTCAGAACACCTCAGACCAATACATCAGATCAAAAATGTATGCGTAAATTACAGAAGACCGAGGCCAGAGAACAACACTGCTTTAATCAGTTTCAAACTCAAGCTTTACAATAGACATAAAGCCAGTGCTTATTTTTCATCACTTCAACCATAATGGGGTCACTTCAAGACAATTTCTGGTACCAGTTCTGATCTGGCATTAACCACATACAGACAAAGAATTTTCTGCATCTGGTTTAAACTTAAAGAAAAATCAAAATCCGATCTTGCCTCTTTAGGCCTTGGAGATGGCATTTGTGTGGAATCAGCCATTCTTGTTTGGTTTGGTTAGGCAAAATAGATAATAAAATGTGACCCTCCACCTCGGAATGAGTCGCATGTCACCTTTGCATGATTTTCATATTTTAACATTTTCCTAAAGAGTTTTTTCTGCTCTATCCAGTGGTGAAAACCGTTTTAGAAAAGAGCGAAAACTGTTTGAGTTATAAGCCTGTGACTAAGGTGACCCACACACTGTTACCAGACACTCCCCAGACTTATATTAAGCCTAGCGCAGAACCGCGCGAGGTGACATGCGACTCATTTCGTAGTGGAGGGTCACAAATGGTTGTTTCCAATAACAAGGTCACATATGATATAAATAAGGGTCGGTAGATCATTTCTTTCTTTTTTATTATTATTGAAGTTTGTTCTTTATTTACACAGGCGCATGTGGCTTTTTATTGGCCGTAAATAGTGCGAGCTGTGTCCACTGGATGTCGGAGAAAATAAACTTTCCTTATAAAGTCTGCAAAATCAAGTTAGTTGTTTTGTTGGGTTGGGTTTTTTGTTTTCTTTTTTTGACGGGTCAAACAAAATCTAGAGTTGGGAGGAAAACATAGGGTCAGTCAGGGGATCTGAAATATTACATTTTTTCCTTGGCCGTAGATAGGATTTCGCAGTGTTCGCATTAGCCGGAATGTGTATGCAGAGCTGCCAACCCCTATGAAGCCCAAATAGTAGCTTAATGCTGCATTTGAAAAAAATTAGAGAAGCAATTGGGTTTTAAGAGTAGCATTGTCTTGAATTTGAATCACACCCCCGCATTATGCGAGGTTTGACTTGGGCTCTTTTTCTCCCTCCCGTTGTCCGTGGCGGCAAGTGGGACACAGTGCCTCGCACATCTCCAAGAACGTGTTCAAAGTCAATCAAACAGAATACGCTAACAAAGACCACAACGCAAAAAGGAGAAACGACGTTCTCGATTGGATGTACAACAAAATCGTCCCCCGATTTGATCAGACCTTTCCATCACATACACAAGCGCAGTTCTTCATGACTGCTGCTGTTTGTCGAGTGACATGTGGACATTTTGCATGCTTGTAATATTTTTTTGAGCGTAGCTGTTTTGGGCTAAGTGTAGCAGCATAGCAATTGCTGCAAAATAGTAGCATGCTATGCTGAAATCGTAGCAGTTGGCAGCTCTGTGTATGTGCTTTAATGGCTTTTATACAAAAAAATACATGAAAAGAAATCATCAACCGGCCAGTTTTGATCACATTTGAGAGTTTCTTTCTTCTTCTTCTTCTGCGTTCGTGGGCTGAAACTCCCACGTACACTCGTGTTTTGCATGAGTGGAATTTTACGTGTATGACCGTTTTTACCCCACCATTTTAGGCAGCCATACGCCGCTTTCGGAGGAAGCATGCTGGGTATGTTCATGTTTCTATAACCCACCAAACTGTGACATGGATTACAGGATCTTTTTCGTGCACACTTGGTCTTGTGCTTGCGTGTACACACGGGGGTGTTCAATTCGGACACCGAGGAGAGTCTGCACACAAAGTTGACTCTGAGAAATAAATCTCTCGCCGAACGTGGGGACGAACTCACGCTGACAGCGGCCAACTGAATACAAATCCAGCGCGATACCGACTGAGCTACATCCCCGCCCCGACAGTTTCTTTAATTCAAGATTGAAACTACTGTTATGTTTGTTTGATTGCTTGCCATGACCAAGTGACTAGTGTTTGTGGGATGTATTCTTCTTGTCTTTCATTAATACTGGTTCACAGAACAATTCGCACAATCACTGGACTAGGATGACCACAACTAAGCTAGGCCTTCGAATAAAATGCATCAGACCACGAAGCCTCAAAGGGACCAACGAGCCGTCCTTCATATGAAGGAGACCTCTCATCCAAGGTACATGTTATGTACCACTTTCTATCATTACCACACTGGAGTGTTTTCAACTAAAATGGAAAGACTTTCAACAACCCAGAACTATACAAGTTTGTAACAGCCCCAAAAGGGTATTGAAAAGAAAAACACAAAGCAGAGGAATGCATAGACAGGAAATAGATTAACTTCATAACTGTAACCATACAATGTGTTTCATCCTTCATCACAAATACCACTGCATTACCAGAGATTGCAAGGGTGATAAATCATTACATTAACAGGGAACATTTTTCATCATATGTTGACAGTATCAGCAATGTTAATCACTTTCAACAGCGGTAACTAATGTAATAGTTATCAGTATGTGTGTAACAACACATCAATCATCATTATCAATCATCACTTCTATCCGGCGGAATGAAAAATCTCTCTTCTGCGGCTAAATCCAGCTCGCAACCTGATTTTCAGCCCGACTGCTAACTACTGAGCTACGTACCAAAGATTTATTCACTTACTTGAAATATTCATCTCAGTTACTAAATTGTAAAGGCATGATGGAAATGTTACTTCTTTTTCTTCTTTAATGGGCTGAAACTCCCATGTACGGTCCTGTTTTTGCACGATTGGGTTTTTACGTGCATGACCGTTTTTACTCCACCGTATAGGCAGCTATACACCGATTTCAAAAAAGAAACATGTTACAAAATCAATCCTGCTGCCCTGACAGAAAAATAAAACATTCAAATATCTCTTTTGAGAAACTCAAATGAAACAGGAGGGTTTGACAGTAAGCTGAGGGGCTCAGATGCAGCTGACACATAAGGGGGAAAAACTGAAGAAAAGAGGAAGCGGAATAACAATATCCAGTTTAAACCCGAATCAAATTTGATGTTTTCAGGTTCAGGGAAAGTTGAAGAGTTGTTGCTAATGCAGCAGGGCCATGCAGGTCTAAATCGTTCAGCCTGGCACCATTTTTAACACATGTTTTAAAAGACGCTTGCATCACACAAAACACACACGCTAAAACGCCAACAGCTAAACCAATTACAGCATGGACAAGACAAGCAGATGGACTACAAATGTCTTGGACGTTTTCACTGAATGCAGAATTTGAGGCTGTATTTTGTGACGTTTCTCTTTTCGTGTTGCAGCCTGAATTGGAGATATCATACAGAAGCGCTTACACAAGTTCAGACACACACATTTGTGCACACACACACACACACACACACACACACAAACGCAAACGCAAACACACACACACACACACACACACACACACACACAAACGCAAACGCAAACACACACACACACAACCACACATACCTACCTAAAACTTCCGGACAACTCAGTCGCTTTGAATCGACTTACTTTCAAACTTCAAACCATTTCACTTAACTTGGCAATCATTCAATAGCAGCAGGAGTAGTTTGCCTTGTTTAAACATTGTGAGGGTTTACTTTGAACATTGCGAGGGTTTACTTTGAACATTGCGACAGTAAAATTTGAGCATATTGTGTTCAATTCCAAGAAAAGAGGGAACCATTTGCAAAAAGAAATAAACATATTCCACCTCGCCTTGCGCTGTTGTGTCACTGAGGTCGGAGTGTCCAAATACACCCTTTCGGAGTCTCAGGCCAGAGCAAATCTCGCGTCGCGAGACAATCCGCGCATTGCATGCTGGGATTGCAAATTGTACCAAACACGAGGTCTTCAGAAGAGGTACATTGCCGATTGCGTTCAAGTTTTCCCTCGTAAGCTCTTATCTCTTTGATATTTCTGTGGTTTTTGTCCCACGATAGTCACTGCTCTTTGTGTACGGTACACTGCAGAGTGTTTGGTACAACGGAGCGCCCCCTGCCGCCAAAAATGTGACTAGCCGCGCATGCGCACTCGAAACTTTGAAGGGGTGTATTGAAGATGTGTCTACTTGAACTTTTCTTCCAAAGTAAAATCTCTGACGTCAAAAGCGAACAAAAAGACGACAATAGGAATTCAAGCATCACGGGTTAAGTATCCAAAATTCTTACAGAGAAAACAACAAAGCATTTTTGGAATGAAATTTGTCTCAGCGACTTTCTTATGAGCAGTGGAAAATAACTTCTGAGGTCTCTGCCAGGCTGTAGTTTGACCCGACCTCATTCATATGATGTACACATGTGTGAAGATATTGTTTAGTTATCACATGGGTGGTCTCTCCCGCACATGTAGGATAAAACCATTTATCCTACATACGTGAGAGAGACACCCGTGAGATAATAATCGTTCAAATCACGTATATCATGTAAATGAGGTCATGTCAAGCAAGTCTGGCAGGGACCCGTTTATCCACTGCTTATGATGCCAAAGTCACCGCGCCGAGACAAACGTCATTATAGAAACAAAAATTGCGCTCGCTAATTACCCTCGATGAATCTTTAGAACACGTCACGCCACACTTTCAGAGTGACGTTTCTTTGCTTTGACGTAATAGATTGCACGAGGCTTTATAAGAGATCGAGGTTCCAAAACAAGCGTCTTCAATTTAGCTGCCTCGTCTGCAAGACATTTTCAGTAAAATACACCTAAGTACAGTATGCAGGATAAACAGAATACTACATGGCTTGCTGTGTCGTACCAGATTTACACTCGTTGCTTTTTCAAATAGTGAACAGCTCGCTTTCGCTCGCAGTTCAATATTTTTTTAAAAAACTCGTGTAAATCTGGTACGACACAGCAAGCCATGTAGTATTCTCTCTATATATATTTGTTACTCTTCGGGTGTAGTTTGTTTCGTTCATGGGCTGAAACTCCCAATGCTTTTACGTGTATGACCGTTTTTACCCCACCATTCAGGCAGTCATACGCCGCTTTCGGGGGAAGCATGCTGGGTATTTTCGTGTTTCTATATATATAACCCACAAAACTCTGACATGGATTACAGGATCATTTCTGTGCGCACTGTGTCTTGTGCTTGCGTGTACACACGAAGGGGGATAAGGCATAGCAAGTCTGCACATTAGTTGACTTGGGAGATAGAAAAAATCTCCACCCTTAACCCACCAGGCGGCCGCAGCCGGGATTTGAACTCACGACCCTCTGATTAGGAGGCCGATGTCTTATCCACTAAGCAACTGTGCCCGTCTCCCGGGTGTAGTGTTCAAGAACATAAATTTATAGACAAGCCCTTTCTGATCACATGCAATGCAATTTGAAATGACGACCACTTCTGCTCTTGTTAAAGACACTACTTCTTCACATTATCTTTCACAACCTCTGTAAATGTACCACCATCTGCGTGGGCGGGGATGTAGCTCAGTCGGTAGCGCGCTGGATTTGTATCCAGTTGGCCGCTGTCAGCGTGAGTTCGTCCCCACGTTCGGCGAGAGATTTATTTCTCAGAGTCAACTTTGTGTGCAGACTCTCCTCGGTGTCCGAACACCCCCCGTGTGTACACGCAGGCACAAGACCAAGTACGCACGGTAAAGATCCTGTAATCCATCATGTCAGTTCGGTAGATTATAGCAACACGAAAACACCCAGCATGCTTCCTCCGAAAACGGCGTATGGCTGCCTAAATGGCATGGTAAAAAAACGGTCATACACGTAAAATTCCACTCGTGCAAAAAAACACGAGTGTACGTGGGAATTTCAGCCCACGAACGCAGAAGAAGAAGAAGTACCACCATCGGCATTTTAAAACTCCCTCCCTTTCAAGACATAATGTTCTCAGATTTCTGGAGGCCTTAAAAGGCGGATTCCACTAAATACAACACACACACAAACACACACACCATTGTAAAAAGAGATTGACCACCACATGCAGCAGACGACGGATGGCCTGGTTGTTCGCATTTTAAAATTCCCTCCCTTTCAAGACAATATTTTCTCAGATTTATGGAGGCCTTAAAAGGGGGATTCCATTGAATACAACACCAACTCACACACACAAACAAACACTATTTTTTTTTAAAGACTGACCGCCACGTGCAGCAGACGACGGATGGCCTGGTTGTTGCCGGATCCAGCATAAGCCATGGCCAGCGTGTACATGCCGGCCCAGCGCAGGATGGGGTCCTTGTCCCGCGACAGGCTGTCGATCAGAGCGTCGGCCTCCTCCAGACGCCCATACATGGTCAGGGCGATGCCCACCGCCAGGCCGCGCAAGATCTTCTCGTGCTGGGTGTCTTGGGCGTACTGAAACAATGTCAAGGTTCAACACATGGTAAAGGCAGGATCGACACAGGTTTCAGTGCATGACACCAACACATGGTAAAGGCAGGATCGACACAGGTTTCAGTGCATGACACCAACAGCAAAATAGGAGAAACTCCTCACAATATAAATTATCACTATCGGTCAATTGTATTTTTGATTCCAGGTTAAGTTTTGCTTTGGAGGCCAATTTGGTTTCCTGACATAGCCAAACCCTAGCCAGTCCACTCCTATATTCATCCCAACCATCTTATAGCCAGACTAGCTGAGTCTACCTGCACCAACCGTATCTATGATTGTATTGACAGACTTGATGTCCAATATCACCAGAGCCATAACCAGTCCACTACTATATTCCTACCAAATATTCTTACAGCCAGACCAACTTTGTAGCCACTGTGTCTTTTAAAGTCTATTTGGTGCTCAGCATACCCAGACCCATAACCAGACCACTAGTACACTACTGCCAGTCATGCTGTAGCCAGACTTGCGTATACTTACAGCCACCATGTCTTCGATGGCGGTGGCAGACTTGGTGCCCAGCATAACCAGACCCATAGCCAGACCAGCTGCCTCGCCAGTCACTGCGTCATCCTGGTACAGGTTGAACTTAAGCTGCTCGTAGATGTCTGCACACAATACAGTGTAGTGTTATAAACATAAAGCACTTTGAAGACATTATGATGTTTCAAAAGAAAATGTTCATCTTTATTAAGACACTGCTTTGATGATGCACAATAAAAATCCACAAAATCAAGCATACAAACAAACAAAATCATCACCATTTTGGGTTAGGGTTAGCCTAACCCTAACCCATAGGAAACTAAAATTTCATGAATTTAAAAAAAAGATGTATGTCCACTGACCATGCAATACACAAACTCAAATGATAAAACACTCATACGTCTACAACAAAAAGGCATAATATCAAGTAAACACTGCATATTAGTGTTTGCTCAATATTATGCCCTTTTCCCTTGAAAACATGCGCATTAACCATGATGCCACAGTCGCTTCCTTCAACCGATCAGTGCCACTAAACTATAAGTATAGCTCAGCAAAAACTCTTCCACAGCCCATAAAAACCCAGTTATTTCCAAACACTGTTCATTGTGTGTACGCAGTTCTGTTAGCACTCTGTTTGGTTGTTGTGTTTAAATGTACTATGTATTGAATGAACTCAAACCAAGATATATTCCTGTGAAATGCACGTGGTTGTTGTGTTTAAATGTACTATGTATTGAATGAACTCAAACCAAGATATATTCCTGTGAAATGCACGTGGTTGAAATAAAATCTTATGTCTTATTGACTAGAGATGTTCTTACCTTGGCGAGCTGTTCCCATGGCAGCCAGACCCAGACCCAGGCATCCACCGTGACGCACCATCTGACAACAAGCACACATCAAAACGGGTCATTTACAAATACAAGACATTTTGCTCCTGAACAATATGCGGCCCACACATTTTGCTCCATATGCGGCCCACACATTTTGCTCCCTTACTGACTCCAACATATCAACTTTACGTGCTGATTATTTGCTGAAATACAGTGAAATGAATCATTTTTACAAAAACATACATATGTACACACACGCGCACGCACACAAACACACATCAATACCTCCTGTAAATTGCTAGAATATTTCACTTCTGCTAAACAGTAGGATGTTTTACTCCGGGACATTTCGCTCCGAGAGGCGTATGCCTTGTGCCTATGATTTCCACATCTGCATAACGCTACTGTAAGGGTCTCACATATAAAATGTCATACATTACTGTACGCTAAATGTTTCTCATTATTCTATGCTACATTTCTCTCACACTAGCATTGTGATGAAGCATTCAAAACAGCAATCTGCTGGTAACAACCATCACACAAGGGACAGAACTCCTCCAGTCAACAAAAGAACATGACCACAGAACACTGAACAAATCTAGTAGAACTTTCAACGGGAGCTGGAATGTATACAAAAAAACCTGCGTCAAAACATTAAAAAAAACTACAGCTTTAAACTTCACTGTAATTTTTAAACTCAAAGACAGTGTATACATTTTTGCACAAATGAAAAACAATAAGTGTAACACACTCCTTGTTTCAGCCTACTTCACTCATTAGGTTCTTACGCTTGGTTCATGAGCTGAAACTCCCACGATTTTTACATGTATGACTGTTTTTACCCCGCCATTTAGGCAGCCATACACCTCTTTCGGGGGATCTTATTTGATAATGCCGAACATCCAAGCAAGCTTCCAGACTTACATCAGTGGACGCATCCTTGAGCTGTCCCAGGAGGTACTCGGTTATCTCCCCTCCATGGTTGGCGTGAATGAGACCCAGAGCATACAGGCCGCCCCCCTCAGAATAAGCCGAGCCAGCTGTGGTGTCTTTTGGCAGGTAGGATGACATCAGGTTCAGAGCCTCCTTCTCATGTCCCTGCAAAATTAATATAGGGTTTAGCAAAATTAATATCAGGTTTAGCAAAATTAATATCAGGTTCAGCAAAATTAATATCAGGTTTAGCAAAATTAATATCAGGTTTAGTAACAGGAATGTGTTGCTGTTCTTCACTGATTCGATTTTTACGCATCATTTCAAGTTTTTCCAGCAAATACATGAAGCTATCAAGTCCTTGCATTAACCCGAAATAGACTTTCTTTCTTTCTTCATTTGGTGTTTAACGTCGTTTTCAACCGTTCAAGGTTATATCGCGACGGCCGAAATCCAAAAATAACTGTTAGGTTTGTATAGGTTGTGAAAGAGTGAATACCCTTGATTTTTACTATGACAAGCATTGGAGGGGCCAATCACTAGCAAGGAGTGTGTCGGACAAACATTGGAGGGGCCAATCACTAGCGAGGAGTGTGTCGGACAAGCATTGGAGGGGCCAATCACTAGCGAGGAGTGTGTCGGACAAGCATTGGAGGGGCCAATCACTAGCGAGGAGTGTGTCGGACAAGCATTGGAGGGGCCAATCACTAGCGAGGAGTGTGTCGGACAAGCATTGGAGGGGCCAATCACTAGCGAGGAGTGTGTCGGACAAGCATTGGAGGGGCCAATCACTAGCGAGGAGTGTGTCGGACAAGCATTGGAGGGGCCAATCACTAGCGAGGAGTGTGTCGGACTAGCATTGGAGGGGCCAATCACTAGCGAGGAGTGTGTCGGACAAGCATTGGAGGGGCCAATCACTAGCGAGGAGTGTGTCGGACAAGCATTGGAGGGGCCAATCACTAGCGAGGAGTGTGTCGGACAAGCATTGGAGGGGCCAATCACTAGCGAGGAGTGTGTCGGACAAGCATTGGAGGGGCCAATCACTAGCGAGGAGTGTGTCGGACAAGCATTGGAGGGGCCAATCACTAGCGAGGAGTGTGTCGGACAAGCATTGGAGGGGCCAATCACTAGCGAGGAGTGTGTCGGACAAGCATTGGAGGGGCCAATCACTAGCGAGGAGTGTGTCGGACAAGCATTGGAGGGGCCAATCACTAGCGAGGGGTGTGTCGGACAAGCATTGGAGGGGCCAATCACTAGCGAGGAGTGTGTCGGACAAGCATTGGAGGGGCCAATCACTAGCGAGGGGTGTGTCGGACAAGCATTGGAGGGGCCAATCACTAGCGAGGAGTGTGTCGGACAAGCATTGGAGGGGCCAATCACTAGCGAGGAGTGTGTCGGACAAGCATTGGAGGGGCCAATCACTAGCGAGGGGTGTGTCGGACAAGCATTGGAGGGGCCAATCACTAGCGAGGAGTGTGTCGGACAAGCGTTGGAGGGGCCAATCACTAGCGAGGAGTGTGTCGGACAAGCATTGGAGGGGCCAATCACTAGCGAGGGGTGTGTCGGACAAGCATTGGAGGGGCCAATCACTAGCGAGGAGTGTGTCGGACAAGCATTGGAGGGGCCAATCACTAGCGAGGAGTGTGTCGGACAAGCATTGGAGGGGCCAATCACTAGCGAGGGGTGTGTCGGACAAGCATTGGAGGGGCCAATCACTAGCGAGGAGTGTGTCGGACAAACATTGGAGGGGCCAAATACTAGCGAGGGGTGTGTCGGACAAACATTGGAGGGGCCAATCACTAGCGAGGGGTGTGTCGGACAAACATTGGAGGGGCCAATCACTAGCGAGGAGTGTGTCGGACAAGCATTGGAGGGGCCAAATACTAGCGAGGAGGGTGTCGGACAAACATTGGAGGGGCCAATCACTAGCGAGGAGTGTGTCGGACAAACATTGGAGGGGCCAATCACTAGCGAGGGGTGTGTCGGACAAACATTGGAGCGGCCAATCACTAGCGAGGGGTGTGTCGGAAAAGCATTGGATGGGGCCAATCACTAGCGAGGGGTGTGTCGGACAAACATTGGAGGGGCCAATCCCTAGCGAGGAGTGTGTCGGACAAGCATTGGAGGGGCCAACCACTAGCGAGGAGTGTGTCGGACAAGCATTGGAGGGGCCAATCACTAGCGAGGAGTGTGTCGGACAAGCATTGGAGGGGCCAATCACTAGCGAGGAGTGTGTCGGACAAGCATTGGAGGGGCCAACCACTAGCGAGGAGTGTGTCGGACAAACATTGGAGGGGCCAATCACTAGCGAGGAGTGTGTCGGACACACATTGGAGGGGCCAATCACTAGCGAGGAGTGTGTCGGACAAGCATTGGAGGGGCCAATCACTAGCGAGGGGTGTGTCGGACAAGCATTGGAGGGGCCAATCACTAGCGAGGAGTGTGTGGACAAACATTGCAGGGCCGGGTCAATCACTAGCGAGGAGTGTGTGGACAAACATTGGAGGGGCCAATCACTAGCAAGGAGTGTGTCGGCAGCACGTGGATAGGAGCACGTGTGACTTTATTTGTCGGAGGAGAAGCAAGGGTATTCACTCTTTCACAGCCCATACAAACCTGACGGAGTTATTTCCAAAAATCGTATATTTCCAGTATTTTACCAGACACAGGCGGTATGAAATCACTCACATTGTGGATGACTCCAGCAAAAACATGACGTTACGAAGTCTTTGCGTTAACCGGAATATTGCAGTATTTTACCAGACACAGGCGATATGAAATCACTCACATTGTGGATGACGCCCAGACTGGCAGTGGCAGTGAACTTGGCCCAGTTGGTTGCCCTTGACAGCCACTCAAGGTTGTCCCTGCAAAGACAACATTCATTGCAATGCTTGACTAATAGACAAGGTCTTTACAACAGTAGTTTCTTATCCCTGTGTTACCGCCAGTGCTTAAAATAATAATAACTTTCTTTTATTTGCACACAATAATATCAAAACATTTTCATAAGTTTGTTCACAGCGAGCACATTACATGTAACAAGAAGGGCAAAGCCCATACGACTCACATGCTTGACCTTGACCTTTACATGACCTTGACCTTCAGGGTCAAGGTCAAATAACTAAACCTAGCAATGACATCATACACTAAGAACTGCTTTACACATTTTTCCTACCAAAATACATGTGACCTTGACCCAAGGTCAAGGTCATCCAAGGTCATGCAACACAAAGCTGTTATTCAAGACATAGGAAGTACAATGGTGCTTAATGGCTCTTTCTACCATGAGATATGGTCACTTTTAGTGGTTCACTACCTTATTTTGGCCACATTTCATAAGGGTCGAAGTGACCTTGACCTTGATCATATGTGACCAAATGTGTCTCATGATGAAAGCATAACATGTGCCCCACATAATTTTTAAGTTATCTTCCATAGTTCAGGGTCAAGGTCACTTCAAAATATGTATACAATCCAACTTTGAAGAGCTCCTGTGACCTTGACCTTGAAGCAAGGTAAACCAAACTGGTATCAAAAGATGGGGCTTACTTTGCCCTATATATCATATATAGGTGAGGTATTCAATCTCAAAAACTTCAGAGAAAATGGGAAAAATAGCAAGCAAGGTCAAGATGCTATGTATGTTTTTTGGGGCCTTGTCATCATACACCATCTTGCCAAATTTGGTACTGATAGACTGAATAGTGTCCAAGAAATATCCAACGTTAAAGTTTTCCGGATGGACGGACGGACGGATGTCCGGACGGACGGACGGACGACTCGGGTGAGTACATAGACTCACTTTTGCTTCGCATGTGAGTCAAAAATGGCTGGGAAACAACAAACAACATACAATCATTGTGCCAGTGAAATGACTTTACTGCCATTTTAAGACTCCCTCCTTTTTAAGATCTGATTTTCTCACATTTTTTACAGTCTTTAAAGAGGGGTCCCACTGTAAAGCATTTCTTGCTACATGCAAAATGTGTCAACACTAAACAAGCTACATGTGAATTGTTTGTTTATTTGGTGTTTAACGTCGTTTTCAACCACGAAGGTTATATCGCGACGGGAAAAGGGGGGGGAGATGGGATAGAGCCACTTGTTAATTGTTTCTTGTTCACAAAAGCACTAATCAAAAAATTGCTCCAGGGGCTTGCAACGTATGCTACATGTGAATGAAGTGTAGCACTCACCTGAGGAACTGGTCGCTGGTGGTGCCGTAGTGCATGAAGGCGTTGGCGATGACGGTGGCCGAGTGGCACACCGAGTTCCTCACAGCATCCTGCACACAACAACCAGTGTTACCCAACAGTTTTACACACAAATGTCTCTAGCCAGTGAAGTATTGCCAAATCTGCCTTGGCGACCCCCTTTTAATAACAACCACCTGCCCATGCGCACGATAAAGAACCCAAGTTCACGGCGAAAGTCTCAGGGCTTGGAAACATGAAAATACGCATGAAGGAATAAGAAGAAGAAAACGGGTAGCGCCGTACTGTACGGCAGCTCGCTTTCCCCAGTGAGAAAGCAGCCCGAATTTCCATGAGGGTAACCCTCCTTATTAAGAACATCCCCCACAGGATTTTAGACAACATTTTGTCCTATATAATTCAACTTTCCATGAGGACCACCTGTCAGAAGGTTGGTATTTGGCAGGTATGATTCTACATGAAAAGGGCTCAAAATAATTACAATAGAAGAGAGACAACATTTTTTTTGCAGCTATTTCGGCAAGTAAGTAAAGTTTTTTCAGCTTAGTTTTTGTTTCACTGCATTTTTTCAAACTCTTTTCACTTATCTCTTAACCATTCTACCCTGCCTCCAATCCAACAAAAAACGACAATGTTGTAACAATGTAGAATCAATCATGAAATGGATGTGACAGACACAAAAGACTGAGATTATAAACAGTGTGCAATGATTTCAAGTTCAATTTAAAGGTATCTAAACTTACAAAACGGCTCACTTATACCTGCGGAAACGTAAATAACAATTAACATACATGATTTGTCACAATTATAATCATTTATTCCCAGCGAAGGCAAAGACTACCTTGGTGTTTTTGAGGATGAGCATGTCGGTCTTGTTGCTCTTGATGAGGAACTGGAGGTGGAGGAAGATGGTTGTCTCCCCTCCCAAGATGGTCAGCAGACGGGTCAGACGCTCCTGCAGCCCTTTGTCCATTTCACTCTGCGGACCGAGAGTCATGCAGTGGTCAGTAAAGATAATATCTTCATGACTGGACTTTATACCTCCATTCATTTTTCAGGGACAAACCTTACTCATTAAAATGAGTCATACCTTTTTCCTTGTACTGTTTGTTTTTCCACCATGTTTCTATATAGATTCCCCCGATTTACTTTTGTATCGCCAACCCCCAACCCCCAACCCAGTCAGTCCATCACAAAACCCCACAGGTAGAATTCGTGAGTAAACAATCACCAAAAGAAATGTAAAGAACTCATGTAACGGACAGATTGCCCATTTTGATACATAAAACTGAGCGTGACAACAGACGTACCAGACTGGACAAGTCCTTGATGGCAGCGACGGCTAAAGCAGGCTTGGCACTGTGTACTGACATGGTTGGGGTTGCCACGGCAACATTGTCTTCCATTGTGTCCATGGGTCTGCATAAGATAAATCACAGTGATCACGCTAGCCACTTCCGAAACCTCTACATAACCTACATAATCCAATGCTCTAATATTCCTGAAGCTCCCAAATTTATCCACATCTAGGGATGCTACTCAGATTTATTTTTATTGGCAAATCTGCTGAAATGGCCATGAAAGTTTTGTCAGTTTGGAGAAGTTTTAGGCCGCCTTTTGTGTCACCTTTCCCCTGCTTAGAACAAAAAAGTGTTGGCCGTTTTCTGACAGCCGACGCCTAACAACATCCCTAAAATGTCTATATAAACGCAAACGTACGCTTCGCTGTCCTTCTTGTCGGCAGGGGCAGATGACTCCTGGACAGGTGTAGTCTCCAGGGGCTTAGCTGCCTTGTCTGGCAGGAGGGCGGGGAGGGGTGCCACAGCACGCAGAGCGGACTGGACCATCTGCAGGAACTGCTGGGTAGCACTCTCGTACAGGTCAAAGCCAATCTGGTATGCCATCAGTACTGAATCCTGACCACAGACAGACAGTTGGTATTGCTTGAACAAAGTTGTAACAGCAGTGTTGTATCATTTATGAAAATCTTCTTCAGCATTTGTAGGCTTATTTTAGTAAGTGTGTGGGTACAATGTTTGCGTGTAACGATATGATGTGAATATGCGATGTGAATGTTACTACATGCATGGTTGATTGATTAATTGATTGATTTTACAGACACACAGTCAAGCTTGTAATTTCTCTTTTAGAGATGAATAAAGATTATTGTATTGTATTGTATTGATGATTGTGTCTATATCCATTGCCCCGTGATATTCACAAAGTGGGCTGTCAGTTTGAGGGCCTTGATGCTTGGTATACATAGTTGTCAATTGTTATAACATGAAAAATGTTGCAACAGCAGGGTTGTATAAATTATGAAAATCAAATGGTATTCCTTTCTTGGCAAAGCCTATCTAATAGGCCATCAGTACCGATTCCCGGCGAAAGACAGATAGTGGTTATCACAAGAATATAGCCCCCAAAAACAGGGTTGTAAATGGACAAAAAACTAAAAGTCTTCGTTTTCTGCTTGAACATATTTAAGGTTTTTCACATTTCCTCTAAAACTTTAAAACAGCATTTACAACCTCGAATTATTTGATAAAGGAATGGACAAATCAATTCACATTTTTAAATTTTAGGGGGCCCGATGTCCAATATCTGCCGACATCTTTGCAGATGATTTTCAATGCATTACTTGGAACTTTCTTGTACAGTGGAACCCCCCTTTTAAGACCTCCAAAAATCTGAGAAAATCAGGTCTTAAAAAGGAGGGAGACTTAAAATGGCAGGACATTTACAGAATGTCTGAGAAATCTGTGTCTTAAAAGGGAGGGAGTCTTAAATTGGGGGGTCTTAAAAGGGGCGTTCCACTGTACAGAATACATGCCCAACTGCATCAGTATGCCTTGGGTAACCTTCACAAACTAAACAGACATGTCCACCAGTAACTAAACCCTTCTTGTAATATGTATGTGTTATGAGACCTTCTCTTGCACTCACAAATAGAACCGTGATAGCAGAGCTTAAGTCAACGTGACACCACACAAGATTCCAATGACACATCATGGCCCCTGATTTGTCAGTTTTCTTTCCAATGAACACTCCACAGTATCCGCTTTTTACAAGAGCTCCCCTTTCACCTGTTCCAGACATACCTCATCTCCTCTGAGCAGTTTCTCAAGGATTTCAGCCACAGCGTTGGGTTGATCCAAAAAAATGTAGCACTGCAAGAAAATGCAGAAAAGGAACCGTCAGAACAAGGATGTCCAACACTCTCCACTCCGGGAGGCAACTGCCATTGATATAAAGATGGAGCAAGGGTAATCTAACGCTGCAGCTCAACAATTTATGTTTTACAGAAACATATCAAAAGAAAGAAAACATGTGTTTTACAACCTTCTTTTTTCAGTGATAGACCTGATTGTAAATAGTTTTAAGCAAGGAGCTTGCCACATGAACTGAGGAAAGAAACAAACTTGCATCAGTCTCCAATAGCAATGCCAATATCGGCTAAAGAGACGATCAAAAATAATAACCAACCAACCTGACAGACGTTGATGTAGTCGGGGACGTTCAGACCCATGTAGAGGTTGGTCAGAACGTTGAGGATGGTGTTACGGAACTGACGGTGTTGGATCAGCGCCATGCACACCTTGAACGCGTACGTCAGCATGGCTGGGATGTCGTCCTGTTCACCACAACACAGGCGTTAGGACAACCACGACACAAAACAATGCATAGTGCTTTATTTTCTAGTTTGAGCTTATCAGAGCTCAAGTTATGGAAAAACCTCCCCAGTCTCTCAAAGAGGTTACAAGTATGCAATGACATGTCAATTAACAAGAAAAAGATAAGCAACAAACAATTCGTTATTGAAATAACTATAACTTACCGCCAACTTGACAGCCTTCTCAAAGATGTCGATTCTGCGTGTCTCCAGGGCAATTCCAAGAGCCTGCACATAAATGACACAATTAGTCAGCTATGCCAAATTAACCTCTAAACTTGAACGTGTCTTAGCAGTCATTCGTCAGCAATGCAAAATACATTCTGCAAACATTGCATGGAAATCTGACTATGCATGGAAAATGCATCAATGTCCTCAAAAGATGCGAAGTTAGTAATAGGATTAAAGCATCTGCACGGTACAGATTAGCAAGGAAGAAAGGGACGCATTATGCCCAAATTTAAGATAGTGAGGGTTAACTTTCCAGATCAGTATATGTGTGTTTCAATTTACTCTCCCGTTGCTTGTTTTTTTCACCATGTGATTAGTTTTTGTAACTGATCGCCCAAATCAAACAAAGTACAAATTGTGACATGTCATTTCTACAATGTAAAATGCACACACAAGGGATGTTGCTGGGATTTATTTTCCTCAACAAATTTGCCAAAATAGCCAACAAAGTTTCTTCAAGACTTCAATTATTTGTGCAATCTTTCATGTCAACCTTTCCCCATTTTGCCAAAGTTTTCTTCGTTCATGGCACACGTACACTTATATTTTTGTTCATGTTTTTTGTTATTTGTATGACTGTTTTAACCCAGCCATTTAGGCAGCCATATGTTGATATCGGGGGAAGAACCTAGCTAAATGTCCATTACCTGTTTGAACTGTTTGTCATCCATGCAGCGCTTGAACATGCGGTTGACGACGGCCTCCAGACGAGGGTCAATGGCTTTGTGCTCATCGTCCGGCAGCTCAGCATTCTCCACCCTCTGCTTGGTGTAGTGGTCAATGCACTTGGCTGAAACACACAGACAACTTTTAAGTTTTAAATGTGTTTTTTATTATTGCTTTCTTCGTTAAAAGTACTGGACAAAAAGTAATCACATTCCCATGGGTGAAACCTAAGAAAATCAAATTGACTGAAATTTTTTTGAGGCAGGGGTCCAGAGGCCGCCCAGGCCTTTCCTGGCAAAAAAATACACTATCATGCAGGTCAAAAAAAACCTTCAGATTCTAATGATATGGTAAAAAGGGTAAACAAAATCAAAACAATTCACAGAAGTAATCATTTTTTTGTGTATCCTTTCACGCTTGCATCTTCCAACACAACGACACAACTGATAACAATTATCATTGACAACAGCCATACTACATGAAATAGAAACTGAACAACTGAAATAAAAGTTCGAAATATTTAATTATAAGAAGCAAACATTGCCAGACAGGCATCTACTATATAATACTGGTAGGGTTTTCGGTGGTTTTTCGATTCCTGTGACCAAACCGCGCGGATTTGTGCCTTCTCCTTCGGTTACCATGCCAACGTGACCCAGGAAATCGATTCCGCTAGGTCCCGACTTCCAATTTTGTCCACGAACAAAGTTTCAAGAGGTTTGTCTCGCAAATTTGAGCAGACAACAGTGAACTTTGACCTGAACTTTGACCTCGCCGAAAGAGATCTGTGATTGGTTCTTCTTCAACTTCAATACGCGTGGCCTTTTTCGCCGTGTGGACGTATCTCCTACCAAACCCCGCCGGTTTGGACCCTGTCCCTCGGTTTTCCCGTAGTAACGGATCGCGATGAAGACGATAGGCTGGGTTAGATTGACGACTTCGAAAGCGAAATGGCTTTTTGAGGCCTTTTTAACGTGAAATGTCGTAGCAGACAGAATATCCCAGCTATCCCATTGGCCGAAAGCGAACGGTTTGACTAAACACTACGCGACCGCACCTCAGACGAACCTAGCTGTGTGTTTTATTTCTCTACCCCAGACGAACCTAAAATAATAAGAAGATAGATAGATCTGTTTATCTGTTAATGGAACTCCAAAATATTCCATAGATTTGTTTACTTAATTTTTAAAAGATAAGTTCGAAACATTATCATCTGATAAGTCGCCGTATAACCTTATAGGTTCCAGCGACTAAATATTTCCCCACGGTGCAACCATAGACATGTACGTCATCATGATCTCCCCTTAATTTGACCGTTATTTTGGCTGTCTTAGTGAAATGGTAAGATATATCTCCATGTTTTTTACATGTAAGTGTTCGGAAAAAATACAGTTATAGCAGTTATGTACAAAAATAAGCAGCATATGCTCTTTTCGCCAAAGTAAAGTCCTTTTTTTTTCTGGTTTCTTATATGTGTCACAGCACACTGCAAGCTTTTAGGCGAATAGCAAGTGAGTGGTATATATATATCATCAATTTTATAGTAGGTAACGGTGTGAATTACTTGCCATGTTCATGTTCATTATACGTTTTCCATATGTGTCATTTAATTGTGTATTGCTTGATGCCATGTATGTGTGTGTGTGTGTATGTGTGTGTGTGTGTGTGTGTACATGACTTTAAATAAGCATGGATGTGTGCACTCGATTGTGTGTGTGAACCATGAATATATTTTCTGTTGTTATACTATGCGTTTGAATCATTATGTATTTTAGACGTCATACCTTTTTTTCGTATCTTCACGATGGCTTTTACCCGTTTAAATTTTAATGCTTCCAACTTTCAAAGCGCTGCACGGCTGGGAAGAGATGCGCACTTTTATCACTGTTGTTCATGTAGACGTAATCATGGATTCATGCAAACGTCATTCCTGCTGTATTTTATTTTGTTTGTTTGTATAGTCGCGTGCGGTCGCGCAGTCTTTAGTCAGACCTAAAGCGTGGCAACATTCGGACCGCTTGCTTCTGCCCAGCTTTGAATCGAGACAGCTGTCAATCTGCTGTCGCATCAACTGGCTCTACAGGTAAATCCCATTTATCAGTCTGTAAAACTTTCGTAAAGTGTTCCTAACCTTGCTGTATTCTGCCACAGGGGTTATACTATAGAGATAGAGAATTTGCAGTCTCCCCCCGCCATTTTGACGCGCATGAGGCATGTTTTAATCATGGATACACGCTGTGTGGAGTACGCTCATTTTTTTGATAATACACCAAGTTTGTTTGAGAAACAGAGAATAGTCAAAGTGCAAAACAGGGGTTCCCAGGTCTGAATATGCGTTTGAATCATTATATATTTTGGACGTTTTAGATTTCCATTTCGTAAAAATCTATGACCCATGGCGCATTACATGTGGGGGGGGGGGGGGGGGGGGTGAACGAATCTTGCTTTTTCTACTTCTCTAACCCATGGCATAGGCCATACATGTGGGGGGTTCTATTACCTGAAAACAGCATCCACACACACGCGCACACGTTCCATTGGACGTACATTTATTGTGTGTGTGTTTGTCTGTGTGTGTGTTCATGGATGCTGCACTCGATTGTGTGTGTGCACTGTGTGTGTGTGTGTGTGTTTGAGATGTCACTATCGTGTCATAACAAAACTACTATTTTGTTGGTGTTTTTTTGTGAAATAAATTTGGTTTTTCAATTTTTAATAATCTCTTTCGTTAATTTTATTAAAGTGTTAAAATGATTACAATTGTGATATTGTGTGATTTCCTTTTGCGGCGTTTGGTCACAATTACCACAGTAATCCCTCAAGTAACCAGTGCTCCACATGGATGTATTGTTGGTTTAAGTAAATATTTTTCAAAATAGCTGCTTTGTTAAATTTTGCAAGTATCAACAACACATCCCATGCGGACTGGGTTCCTGCAGGGCAGAGCTGATACAATTCAATGAGTTTTCAAGGACATTTCCAGGACCAAATAAATGCTTTTCAAGGACATGATTTTCCTCAAATTAATGCAAAGCACCAAGCTTACCTTCAGTTTTTCAAGTCTGCAAACTATTAGTCATTCCGTAGTTGTTTGCATTGCCAACTTCCGGGAAGGGAAGCAACTACGGGTGACTAGTAATAGTTCGTCTACTTTCGTTTTCACTCGATCTTTTATTCTCCCAAAATGTGTGTGTACTGTATTTGACGAAAAAAAGGGGGTTGCATTTTTTTTAAATAAGACAAGCTGCTGACGAAATGTATAGGCAACAATTTGAAAAAATCAAGTACTTTTCAATGACTATTTAACAAATCTCTATTTTCAAGCACTTTTCAAGGCCTGGAAAAGGTTTTCCAATTTTCAAGGAGTTTTCCAGGGTTCAAGGACTCTGTACGAACCCTGTGCGGATCTCTGGCAAGATAAATGGCTGGATCTCACGGCTCAGTCTATAGCTTTCTGTAAACAAACTATGGTCCTTCAGTTGTTTGGGGACGAGTACAAACTATCCCAGACTGAGCTATGGCAATTCCCAATCATCAAACTTGCTACAAACACTCATGGCAACAAACACCTTAACTCATTAGATCTTCGTTTAATAAGATACAAACATTGATTACATAAAGTTAAAATGATTAAATATATAAATTCACACATATCATGAAATGGCATCTCATTAATAACAAAATGTATTGAAACCCATGCTCCCCAAGAGAATATAATTCATTATATGCGGGATAATGTGCGGGGGGGGGGGGGGGGGGGGGGGGAGGGGTGCAAACAACATTTTTACAAGCACATAACCAACAAAATGACATCGCATGCGCAGCACACAAAGTGCGTAGCACGGGTACCACTAGTTGAAATAAATGATGAAACAGAATTTCACACATGCAAACAGCATGATGTAGCACTGCACAAAGTAGCAACTAAGCAGTAGCATCTCTTATACAGTGAAACCCCTCTCTAAGAGTAAGACCCCCCCTCTCAGTCTAAGGACTACCCCGCCACAACGACCCTTTTTTTTTTAACCGATGTGTTTCCTTATATAGTTGTCACCAGTGTAGCGACCACCCCGCTCTAACGTCTAAGGATCGACCTAACAGCTTGTGCAACGACTTTGTCAGACAAAGCCAAGACTCTCAGTCAGCGTAAGGCATCCCTGACAAACCGGTTATAACCAGTTATAACCGTCTCGCGTAAGCAAAGGCACTAAACCGCTGAGAGGTGTGATGGTTGGGTGGGCTGAGTAAACATCACAAACCAATCATCGAGATCAAAGGCAGGTCCATTGTGATAGCTGGGTGGCCTTGTTAAAAGACACTGACCTTCTTCCCAGGGGTCATTGACCCAGTTTTAGCTATGAGAGGTGGTTCCCCTTTCATATCTGAGAGAGGAAACACTTCCTGCACCTGGGTCAGTGACCGAGTTTAACCTATGGTGAGTTTAACCTATGGCGCGGTCTCTTTGATGTCTTGAGAGGAAACTTGGCCAGGGTACTGAGATCTGAGGGTAGTACATGCACCAAAACTGGTGGACACCATCGACAATGTCAAACATGAAATCGAAGCAGTTTGCTTGAGGAAACGGTCGTCAGCAACTCAAACTTCTCTGTTTTCTTTTTTTAAGAAAATCTGAGGTGACTTTCTTTGTGGCCCCCTGACCCCGCCCCCTCCCTCTGTAAGGACCCCCCTCCATAAGGACCGATTTTTGTCAACATTTTCAAGGTCGCTAGAGAGGGGTTCCACTGTAGTGCAAAGTTCTCAAGGAAAAGCACTTGAGTTTCAAGCACCAAACTTATCACACACAGTTTTAGTTTCATGAACTCCAACCAGTCCCATTGCCATTTGTTGGCTAGACCAGCATCAATAAGATCTGTCCGTGCGTTTTCCGTCAAAACCGGCATCTTTGTCGCAGAAATCCTGTCACCACTTCGTAATGCCTGCCAAAACGCGAGAGAACTTTTTTTTTTTTATCGTGATGCAGAGCGAATCCGAAAGCAAAGAAACCTCGCCTACGGGGTTTATCGCGAGCACGGGCAAAAGCGCTTCTGTTTCCGGGCAAACTGCAACCGGTTCACTATAGCAGTTCGAAAACACGTTCCGCAAGTAGTTTCGTTTGGTTTTTTTTCAAATTTTTTTTTTTTTCCTTCAAAATTGGACTTATTTTCAGATTGACGGATTTCAGTCAATTGACGGGCTAGTTTCACCCATGCATTCCTAAGCTCCGCCCCTTCTACCACCAGTTATTATTAACAGTATCCATACAAATACCGTAATTTCGTACCCTTTTATCTCCAGTTATTATTAACAGTATCCATACAAATACCGTGGACTACTTTATAAGCGCTCAGTATCGAGCAAACGCCCACCCCGTTCTGAGCTAAATCGGTGCATAAGGGGGGGGGGGGGGGGGGGGGGCAATCACAAGGTAGTGTATGGTCCAGTCCACAATGACCACCCAAGGGACTGACCAAAAATGGTTGTCAAAGACAGCAGGTCGCTATGGAAAGGTGAATTATATTGAAATGAATTCATCTGGGGTTCCTTTGGGTTGGTGGTTTCGGCAGGTGGTCGAGATGGAGAGATGGTCGCCAACTGTTTTGATATTTTCAAGGCCCCCCCCCCCCCCCCCCCCCTCCAACACTACTCTTGAAGCTCACCAATGATGGTCTGCACAAACTCGGAGTTGTCGTTGACGTTGAAGAGGTCCCCAGCACCCAGGGCGTAGGTCAGAGACTCCTCGTAGGCTCCAAGGTGGTAGTACACCTGTCAACAACAACAAACACAATAAGATCACCATGAAAAAACAATCAATGAGTTCCAGAAATAACTCTGTCAGGATGTCTGAATGATTACTGGAATAACTCTTGTCAGGATGTTTATTGGCTGGGTACTGCCTACACATGGTTAACTGTCAAAGCAAGCGATAATGGCAGGAGTGATTAGTGAGGTCCGCTGCGCATGTTTCAAAAGACGCGATGACAGTTGACACCCATGACTGCTTGTGTTTACTGATCAACAGCAATGGTTGCCTCGGTTAAACTGTGATGGACAAGCAAACTCTATAGAACAAAACACACGCATTGTAACTGCTGCACATACTTTAATGGCGAACTGATCTACCTGGAGACTTAATATGTATACTGATCACATATGAAATATGGATGTGATGAGGTTGGCAACAAACTAAGAGTAAGACACAAACAAAAACAACATAGAAGTCAACCCCATAAAAATAATGATAAAACCAATAACAAAATACTTCTGTACGGTTTTCTGACAAGCACTACTTTATTATTTTCTTTAAAAAACATTGACAGGTGAAACTTGAACACCTATATTGATTCCCTTTTCACCACAGGGATGTCGTTTGGCGCCAGCAAAATGCCAAACATTTCGTCAAATTTCTTTCATCATGACAAAACATGGCAAATTTGAGAAGAAAAAAATCACCAGTAAAATCCCAGAAACTAAATACGTTGAACGTTACCTCGACCACCACGCTGTATAACAAGATCCAACCTTACCTTAGAGGCCACCAGCGCAGCCAGCTGCTTGCTCTTGAACCCCTGATCTTCAAAAAGCACCTCGCTGTAACAGTCAGAGAAAATAAGTAATAATGCTGACACAAATCATAACTTGATTAAGATGATTTAAGTGGAAAACCAGAAGATCAAAGCGGTCCAGAGAGAGAGGGATGGCTTGATCATTCATTTAAGGCAATAGCCCCATATGAACGGGTATGAATGAGAAAAGCGGCAGAGAGAGACTAAGAGAAACATTAAGTTTCCGTATCAGCATTCTAGCAATTGGTAAGTTTCAAAGTATGTAGCTCACAGTTGCGAATATATGTGGTCATTTATCTGCAAGCTGACCAGCACACTGTATAGATCTAGCAGTACTCAGTAGTGGTAGTATCTAATGTACTAGAAATCCACTGTATAAAAGTACAGATACAACAAAAAAACGTATAACTGTCATCAGACACACAGCAGGAACAACACTCACATCTTGTCAATGGACTCTGAGATTTCAGCCCAGAACACTCCAACAATCTTGTCCAGTTTCTGCAGAGCAAACATCTGTAACAAAACAGAACCAAAATCAATCCCGAACTAGCAAAATTCATTGCAGAATAAATGAAGACATGGTTCAAGAAGACACATCATTACAATTACAGCCCTTGAATTAGACTTGCACACAAAAACAGTAACAGTCAACAGCTCACTGAATGAGACAATCATGAAATTGAAACAAAACCTGATTTTTGTGTGTCCCATGTAACTTGTAAGACGCTTACAAAAGTTTATTGCCCAACTGCCTCAAGGCTTTGTGCATAGAAAATTCTAACAAATACATCAGGAGAAAAAACAAGCAGGGGACACTGGGAATAGCAAAGTTAATTGTGTACAGGAACTTGAGGAAGCTTTCCAAAGTATAAATTATGCCAAAAGTCACACTCAGCCTATTGTGTGGCAAGAAAGGTCAGTCAAAAATTCAGTGAGTCACCTGGCCAACCACCAACAAAAAAGACTGATTACAGTTGAACCCCTTTTAAGACTTCCCCTTTTGAAGACCTTAGTTTTTCACATTTTTTGTTCATAATCATAATATAGCTGTAAATTTACCCCCACTTTAAAATCTGATTTTCTCAGATTTACGGAGGTCTTAAAAGGGGGTTCTAGTGTATTACGACCATCAGTAATATTTCTAAGTTTAAACGTAAACGTATCAACAAGCAAATGTCTGGTTTGTACTCCTCCCAAAATAATCACAAGACTTCATCATGCAAGCTTATAAGAACAGTTACACCACTTGACGTCTATCATTATCAGTATGTGATTGAACAGGAACCAAGAAAATGCAACAGTAACACAGGACAGAGTAACTTACCTTTAACTGAGGCTCTGGCTCATCCAGGAGGGAGAGCACCCCAGCTGTAACAATACAAAACCAAATCAACATCAGGCCTGAAAGTGGTTAGTATTTTAAGTTTGTAAATGAGTTAATGATTTGAAATTACTGCTAGGCACGCTTCCAATTTCAAATTTAGTGACAGGAAGTACTGTTGACTGTTGTACTAGAGTCATACAACTTGATTGCATTTCTGCACTTCTTGAAAGTAGCCATATTGCTTATGTCTTTTTTAAGGAAACTTGCTCTTTGAGTTATAGTGACTATAAGTTATACCCAAGACAAAGAGGTGATTGTGGTAATGTAAGTTGTAACTGTTTTAAAACTGGCCTAAACTGCTTGCAGAAAATGAACACCAAGTGCCTGTATCAGACTTATAAATAGAAGAAGCATCGGAAACAACAGGAATACCATTAAGAATTGCTTCCAAATGCATACAAGTTGGTACCATACGATACATTTTCGATCACTGTCACTGAGTTTTGACCGGGTCTCTTTCATTAGGCCTAAAAAAAAAAAGGTGTGGTTACGGTAACCCGACCTACCCTATTTTTAGGGGCCGACCCTATAACTTTTTATTACATTTGTTAAAAAAAATTAAAAAAACACACACAAGAAAGCGAGTGCAGAAAACGCAATGAAAGCGAAAGCGCCTGAGTCGCACACTTATTTCCCTGTCAAGTAGGTTTAATTTGTACACATTCGAAAAAAAAGTTTTAAAAAAAAAAGTGATTGCCTACCCTTGTTTCCTTTCATCACTTGAAGTTATTTTTTGTTTTTACTGGGAGTTTGAGAAGAATACAAACTTTTTATTCATGGCTTAATAGTAAAACCGCCCTCCCTGAAACTTGCTACATTCCCAAATCATAACGGAATAGACCCTATCGGTATTCCAAGCTCTCGTAATCTCTCGCAAACTTCAGAGCCTAGCAAAGCATGCGGTACAGCGATCTTGTGCGAGCTGCACAAGCCAAGGTTCTAAGTTCTCTCGATGTTCGAGAGCTGCTCAGATACCGAAAAGGTCTATTACCTCAACCCAGTCAACAATGAAACTTCCCAGTACCTTTAAAGTTTAACCAAGTATTTTGCTCAATAAATTAACTATGGAAAACCGTCCAATAATGTCAAATGTTTGGCCGTACATTTTAAAGGGAAATGGTACTCTACTTTTCCCAGTAGAGTAAAATTTCAATCATGTTAATTGCCCGGTCATTCTCCACCTATTTCTGGTCTACCGCGAAAAATTCTACTTGTGACTCAGCCACTTTGAAGACTTTGTATGAAAAGTAGACGGGTTATGTCTAACAATTTCATTATTTTTCACTAATTTCATTAAATACCATCGTACGAACAACGATATATTTGTTAAGATGAACTTACCGGCTGAGGTTATCTGAACGGCGGCGGTCATTCTTGATGTTTTCCTTGAAAACTCTCTCTAAAATTCCCCACGTTCGTCGTTTGGGAACAGCGTGTTTTTGGTTTGTAACTGTTTACACAAAACTCATTCTCTCAATACTTAAACGTTCAAAAAGTTTAACAATCAAAAGTACATTGTTAAAACTAGTGATCAAAAGCCATCTCACATCGTTTTTATGTTTAAAAACAAACGAACAGAACTCATTTGGGCATTATTTAAGGGCTCTAATTGGCATAATTTAACAACACAGATTCTGCAATTTCATTTCTTTCATATTTGGGTATTAAGATATAGTCGAACCCAAAAGATAGATTTGCACTGTGCACTGTGTACTAATGAATCAGAGTGTTTGTCTTCCGTTTATTTTGTTGCTTGTGTACTTGCATTTTAGTGGAATATTAAAAAAAAAGCAATAAATGTTGTTACACTCATTTTGCTCACGCGTGATAAAGACCGAGACTTGGACGTGATTTCGGGCTTTCCAAGACTAATCAGCCAAATGGAAATGTGACGTCACGTTTTCTCTACAATCACGTGACTACTTTCGTTTTGTGTTTGCCTCAGATGCCGCGATTTTCGAAACTGTCTTCTTCGATTGATGCAAAGAATTTGTTTCCTTTTGCTGAAAACATCCAAAGATGGCGTTTTGTAAGACTTTCACAAATGAATAATCACAATGCAAGAAAGGTTAGTTTATGGAGCGACGTATAACACTGATCAACACTAACAGTCGTCAGTCGACTGACCAGCCCTCGCCGGGAATCAACCTAAAACATAATAATGATGCGACTTCATGAACTTATCTGAGTACGCGTTTACTCTGCATGAAGATGGCGAAAGAAGAAAGAACGTTGTTGCTTAGTATGTGTGTGTCAGTGTATGTGTGTGTGTGTGCCGCGGTGTCGAGTCACCGGCGCTTGCAGTGCGGCCGAGTGTCGGTGTCAGTGCTTCACTGAGTGTGTGTGTGGTGTCAGTGTGTGTGGTGGTGTGTGGCCGTGTGTCAGTGTGTATGACTATACTGGACGGGGGGTAAGGTCTCATCGGTGGTAGAGTGGTGCCGCGAGGTCGTCTGCGAGACTGAGTGTGCGCCGGGGGGTGGGAGCCGGGGTGGTGAACTGAACATAAAGGGACATTTTGTCAGTGTGCGCGCCTGTGTGTGTTTAAAATCTAAGACAAATGTCGCCAATGTTTTTACAGAGTGACGTTAAATAAACGATATTAGCATCATATCATCGGTCGTCTGCGTAAAGCAGAACGGTAGCCCCGCCCACATATAACATGATGGAAAAAAGTGTCGGCTCGGCGCGACAAGGTTGAGCCCTGGGGAACGCCCACCAGTGTCTAAGACATGTTTCTCACTCAGAGATGGCTGAGCCCACTTTAACGTTAATGGTTCTGTTTGAAATAAAAGCTTTAATAAAATGCAGGACTGATACGGCCTGTGATACCCAGGTGTTGTAGTTTATCTAATAATTTCGAAAAGAGTTTTTCAGCGGTGTCCGTACGAAACTTTAGTCGGCTTTCATCAGGTAAGTATTTGGACTGGCTGGCCTTTGCAAAGACTACCTCTGCCAGCGCAAGTCCGACCCATGGTTTTGTATGTAAGTGAAAATTTCCCCGTATCGACTGTTTCCGAGCTGTAACGTGGCCAATTCAAGCTGTCCATACGCGTTTTACTTGGAAAACTCTGCAGGCATTCTTCCAAGTACCACCCAATAGGCCTACACTGACTGAGCATGAGTGAAACGGTAATTCCCGATTAAAAAAGGGCGAAAGGTCTCTCCATGGTTCACGTACGTAGTCTTCAGCACAAGGTATTATTTTCAGAAGCAGAACTTGAAAATGTTGATGTCATAGCAGTGTCTGAAACCTTGCTGTCTGGCAAAATTGATCAAGATTGCATTTGTTTAAAAGGTTATCATCAGTCCACCTGTGAGACGCGACATTTTTATACCAAGTAATTTGATTTGCAAACCACGAATTGACTTGTGTGTACCCGATTTCGAAACAATTTGGGTAGAGACTAAATTAGATCAAGATATTCTTCTCGTGGGTGTTTTCTTCAGACCTCCTAGTGCGACTGGGGATTACTGGAATTTAATGAATGAATCGATTACAGGTGTTATAAACACTCCCCACAGGTTTATTATTCAGTTTAGGTGATCTTAACTCTGACTGTTCGAACAATCCTCCTTTACATCTTCAAAAAATAATTAACACAAATAGTTTGACCCAGCTCATTAAAGAACCAACTAGAGTAACCGAAACATCATCTACGATTATTGATCAGTATTGTATTAACTCCCTGTCCAAATTGAATAGATCGAGTTGGCGTCCTTCCACCCGTATGCAGTGTAGTGTAAGTGTTTGTGGGGGGGGGGAGGTATCTTTCTCCCTCACCTCTCTAATCTTTGTTTATTATCTTTCATCATTGCTAATGCATCATAATACATCTTAAAATGTCTTATTGATTGCTGGACATGTTGATTATGTAATTTGTACTGTACTGTTAACTCAACTTCTATTTGTTCTTGTTATTGAGTTACCCCTTAATGGGTGAGGGCCAGATAAAACAAAAAAGAATGTTTGAATTGCATATTCTGTCACCCTCAAAAATCAAAGTTCAGTTCAAGTCAAAGTTTAATTCCCTTCTCTCCATCTCAAATAAATCCTATGGCCCTCCATCCGAGGAAAAAAAATAAATGTATGGAAGTAACTGTCAGACAGAAGAGATTACATTTAGTTCAAATATTTCCGCCTAGTGTTCAGGATGTGGAGGAAAAAAAAGTAGTAGGCCTAAATATTGATCATAATCTCTCCTGGTCAGATCACATTTTGTCGATGTGTAAAATTGTCTAGAAGAAAATATCCCTTCTGAGTAGAATCAAACACTTCTTACCAGAAACATGCGAGATAAATATTTGTTCAATCTCTCAAGTCACATTCAAAGTGTGATAGATTACACTTCGATCATTATGGGACTGTGTTAGTGCAAATATTACGTAACATCTGTTAGCTTACATAAACGAGCAATTAAATTAGTGATTGTAAAACGTGATATGGAAATCTTTGCCTACTATATTGAGGGTCAAGAATCAACTGGCCAATTAAAAACAAATCATAAATGCTGATGAGAATTTGTTATTATCCTACATACGTGAGAGAGACACTCGTGAGATAATAATCGTTCAAATCACACGTGTGTATATCATGTAAATGGGCGGGGATATAGCTCAGTTGGTAGCGCGCTGGATTTGTATTCAGTTGGCCGCTGTCAGCTTGAGTTCGATCCCAGGTTCGGCGGAAATTTATTTCACAGAGTCAACTTTGTGTGCAGACTCTCTTCGGTGTCCGAACCTCCCCCCGTGTACACTACATTGGGTGTGCACGTTAAAGATCCCACGGTTGACAAAAGGGTCTCTCCTGGCAAAATTGCTTTGGCACAGTTAATAATTGTCTACCTAATACCCGTGTGACTTGGAATAATAGGCCGTGAAAGGTAAATATGCGCCGAAATGGCTGCAATCTACTGGCCGTATAAAATTTCATCTCACACGGCATCACTGCAGAGCGCCTAGAACTGTACCCACGGAATATGCGCGATATAAGACTCATTGATTGATTGATTGATTTAAATGAGGTCATGTCAAGCAAGTCTGGTAGGGATCTGTTTTTCCACTGCTTATGATGCCAAAGTCACCGAGACAAACGCACGCCGTGGATCGTGTAACTCTGCATTTGCGCCACCGCAACTTTTTATCGCTTCACGCCGACGAAGAGGCAAGCTGCAAGGTAGGTCTCTCACAGAAAATGAAAATGTGTAGGACTTTCAGGCATCATCTAGATTCTTCATTAGTACATTTTAAAGAAGTATATACTCAAGGTCTAAGGTACGTGCTTTTTTAGTCGAAATGTCAGGTTTCGGCAGTTCAGAAGTCCGATTTCTGCTGGAATTGTAGCTGAAATTGCACGATTTGTCCCTTCCTTCGTAACTTCAACGAAACAGCACTAGTTGATGCATTCCCGTGATGATATCCTGTGAGCTAAACATGTCCTTTGTATTCTTGATGAATGCTGTTGCACAATTTTGTCTTTGGGTGACGCACGCGGCAAAAGAAAACACAAACAATTAGACTTCATGTTATACGCCACCGATGCTTGGTGTAATTCGCCACCGCAATTTCACGTCTTGGATGTTATTCGCCACCGCAACTGTCTGATGAACTGCATAATATGTTGAAGAGTTCAGTGATTCTGTCGCTTCCAATTGAAAATATTGATTTGGAGTTGTTCAGTTCAGTGTATGGTTCAGCTTTTGTAGAACACGTTTCTGAGACGCACCTGGCGGCGTTTCACTCCCACACTCTTCGTCATTCTTCTTTCCCGAAAAACGTCACGTCTGTCAGAGGCGTTATTTTCTCTTCCAGCGTCAAACTGATGAGTTTTTGTGATGTCACTGGTAATAGGAATGACTGAATTTTAGAATTATTTCACACACATAAACACCAACGAAGCTTACGAATTTTAGAGTTATGTGGTATTTGGCCCCACAATGTTTTTAACAGGAGCGTTCCAGGCCCAGTTTCAGACTCAAGTGACCGCAAATCAAACAGGAAGAGGTAGGTTCCATATTGTCAAACTTAGTGATTTCAGCCACTGAGTGTTTATTGCTAGAATGGCAAGAATCCCTACGCTCTTCAATCACATATGCTTATAAATACAATAACTTTTCTGACGGGATACGGAATGCGGAACGTTTTTGTACATTCTTGTATGTGTAGTCAATCTTCCGAATGTAAATGAATGCATAAGAGAACATGAGGACAAACTTTTCATCAGCGTGCCTTCCTAGAAGTGAAATCTCATTGGTGAAAACGTTGGTCTTCATGTTCTGATGTGTCTTTATTTTGCTGCGTAATCTGTTCAGATCATCACTAGCAGTCATCGATGCATTTCCCACTTGTAAATATAGTATTTTTTTCACTCTTACGGTAAGCACTGTTATATTTCCTATTGATGTCATCATACCCTAAACCTCTCATAGTCCCAGGGATTTTTTTTGGGGGGGTCATATATATATATAATTATATATATAAGCACATTCCAGTACATGTGGGTTATACACTCAAGTACAGATAAGCATACTTTTCATACAGAAGAAGAAGAAGTAGAAGAAGAAGAAGAAGAAGAAGAAGAAGTAGAAGAAGAAGAAGAAGAAGAAGAAGAAGAAGAAGAAGAAATACTACAGTTTGATTTGTCAACTCATGGTGCCTTTAAATCCTTTGCATAGGCAAGATCTGAGTTTAAAACTTGTAGCACTAAAGTTACAATGCTCCTATCAATTGCTGTCAGTTTTGTGACAAAAATAAAGGTTTAAATGCCTCCACGATGTTGATGCGTTTGAAAATTACAATTTGCGTAGTGCGGTGGCGAATAACAAAAAATGCGGTGGCGAGTTACATCTAACATTGAATTGATGCGGTGGCGAATTACAGAGAGTTGTTGACACTTTTTTTTAATCTGCTTCTTGCAAAGTATATATGGAACTATATACAGAGAAACTACACGTGGAGATTCATAAAACATTAAAGTTATCAGTGAACATGTCCAAGAATAACCAGTAATCTCCGTTTTGTTGCATTTGACGCAGAAACTGAAAATATGCTCAAAACATGGGGAAACGAGAAGAAAAACAGATCGTCACGATCACCAGGGCCATCAAAGCATCAAAAAATATATACAGAAATATAGCTAAGGATATAAGTATGTGAAATGCAACACTTGAGAACATGCTGAGTGCCTAGCATTCTAACAATTTAATTTATCATTCGAGAGATCTACCTTGCAGCTTGCCTCTTCCTCGGCGTGAAGCGATAAAAAGTTGCGGTGGCGCAAATGCAGAGTTACACGATCCACGGCGTGAAACGTCATTATAGAAAAAAAATTGCGCTCGCTAATTATCCTCGATGAATATTTTGAAATAACACGTCACGCCACACTTTCAGAGTGACGTTTCTTTACTTTGACGTAATAGATTGCACGAGGCTTTAGAAATTATCGAGGTTCCAAAACAGCGTCTTCAAGTTAGCTGCCTCGACTGCAGGACATTTTCAGTAAAATACATGTAAGTACAGTATGTAGGATAAACAGAATACTACATGGCTTGCTGTTTCGTACCAGATTTACACTCGTTGCTTTTTCAAATAGTGAACAGCTCGCTTTCGCTCGCAGTTCAATATTTTAAAAAACAACTCGTGTAAATCTGGTACGACACAGCAAGCCATGTAGTATTCTCTATTTCTCTTTTAACTTTGGATGCGGGCTTGACGCAGAAAAGCATGAAAATGCTTATTCTATTACCCTCTAAAACCAAAGATTCATCTAAATCTTATCTTGTCTTATCTTATTTTCTGTTATTATCTCTCTCTCTCTCTCTCTCTCTCTCTCTCTCTCTCTCTCTCTCTCTCTCTCTGTCTGCCTCTCTCTTTCTGCCTCTCTCTGTCTGTCTCTCTCTCTTCTCTCTCTCTCTCTCTCTTTCTGCCTCTCTCTCTCTTTTCTCTCTCTCTCTCTCTCTCTCTCTCTCTCTCTCTCTTTCTCTCTCTCCCTCTCTGTTTCTCCTACAAAACCTGTAAGCACTACTATACTATTGTACAGCTGAAAACATATCAATACTTTATGATTGTATTGAAACATGATCATACGTAATGCAATGAGGACTTTTTTTTTTAAACAAGTAAATAATTCTTTGATATAATATTCCATCATTGCTTGATATTCATAATGCATATTGAAATTTCTTTTTAATTGTTGGATATGTTAATTATGTAAATTGTATTGTAGTTAACTTAACTTCTATTTCTTCTTGTTATTAATCGAGTTACCCTCAATGGGAGAATTTTGTGTATTAGAATTGTCTTAATCTAAATATGTGTAATGATTAACTTGTGGGGTCCTGATTTGGCCTATTATGGTCCGCTGGACCCGAAAAGCAACAGCTAACTAACTAACTAACTCAATGGGAGAGGGCTGGATGAAAAAAAAGCATGTTTCCATTGCTTACTCTGTTACCCTCGAAAAATACAGTTCAATTCTATTCAATTCAATTCAATTCTCTCTCTCGAGCTGCATCTGAACTGGGGTATGTCCAAGCCGAAGCTCGTATTTTTCTTGATCCGCTAACGTCAACAACATGTTGCATAATGTACATGGACTTTCAGTAATATCCACAGCATGTAACCTCATCATAATCCACAAAAAGAGAAAGAAAGAGAGAGAGAGAAAGAGAGAGAGAGAGAGAGAGAGAGAGAGAGACAGACAGACAGACAGACAGCCAGCCAGCCCAGCCAGCCAGCCAGCCAGAGACAGAGACAATGACAATGACAATGACAAATTCTTTATCATTGTCATTGTCATTGTCATTGTCATTGTCATTGAGAGAGAGACTGAGAGAGAGAGAGAGACAGAAAGAGAGAGAGAGACAGACAGACACAGATAGACAGAGAGAGGCAGAGATAGACGGAGACAGAGAGAGAGAGAGAGAGAGAGAGAGAGAGAGAGAGAGAGAGAGAGACTCAGTGTGTGTTTCAGTGTACGTGTGTGTGGAGTGTGCGGAAGAGGCTTGCAAATCGTAAACCTAAGTGGCATAAAACAGATTTTTCTTTAAAAAGTTTTATTCTTATTTTCTAAAAACAAGGTTTCTCAAGTTAATAATTTTCGGAGTAGGAACGACAAAAAATGCAGTCAAAGTTGGTCAATCGTAACACACACGGACAGATGTTGAGCTAATACTGATTCACAAATACAATTTCCATCCGGCCACACACGCATACACCACAGAGATATAGACTATTCTATATCTCTGTACCCACACTCACACGCCCGCCTCGCACGCACAGTCAGGCTGAAACACATAAAAACTAAAATCAAATCAAATCGAATCAAATTGTATTTTACGACGGTTGTGGCATATGAGCATTACAAGCGAGTTTTCTTTTTTTTAATCAGCCCTGCAGGCTAAGAGAGGGACTACTATGAACACATTTACACAACGACGTTGGCATACAAAAAAATAAGAAAAAAAGAAAAAAACATCACAGGAATATGAACAAAAAAATGGCTTCACATGAGCTTGTCCAGGGGGGTATATGAACATCTCAGTGGCAGGGGGATGGAAGCACGTGCTAATGAGTGGGAGTGTGTATGCGCGTGGTGTGCACGAGGATGTATGCACGTGAGCGATATATATTTGTAAATGTGTATTATGATAATATAATCTTTGTATAAATAATTGAAATTGTTATATCTCGATGTACAGCGCTAAGAGCATAGTTAAATTTGTGAAGCGGCGCTATATAAGCTATCTTTATTATTATTATTAATACTCGGCGTTATGTACAGTACATGTACAGTTGTGTAAAATTACATGACAAACATGCTTGAGCAAATGTGTTATCAAAATTAAATAAGTCGCGTAAGCCGAAATTACTACATTTAGTCAAGCGGTGGAACTCACAGGATGAAACTGAACGCACTGCATTTTTTCACAATGACCGTAGTCCGCCGCTAGTGCAAAAGGCAGTGAAAGTGACGAGCCTGTTCAGCGCGGTAGCGGTTGCGCTGTGCTGCATAGCACGCTTTACTGTACCTCTCTTTGTTTTAACTTTCTGAGCGTGTTTTTAATCCAAACATATCACATCTATATGTTTTTGGAATCAGGAACCGACAATTTCGGAAATTTAATTTTAATCATAATTTTTATATTTTTTTATTTTCAGAGCTTGTTTTTAATCCGAATATAACATATTTATATGTTTTTGGAATCAGAACATGATGAAGAATAAAATAAAAGTAATTTTGGATCGTTTTATATAAAAAAAAAATTAATTACAACTTTCAGATTTTTAATGACCAAAGTCATCAGTTAATTTTTAAGCCTCCATGCTGAAATGCAATACCGAAGTCCGGCCTTCTTCGAAGAATGATTGGCCAAAATTTCAATCAATTTGATTGAAAAATGAAGGTGTGACAGTGCCGCCTCAACTTTTACAAAAAGTCGGATATGACGTCATCAAAGATATTTATCGAAAAAAAGAAAAAACGTTTGGGGATATCATACCCAGGAACTCTCATGTAAAATTTCATAAAGATCGGTCCAGTAGTTTACTCTGAATCGCTCTACACACACACACACGCACATGCAGACACACACACACACACACACACACACACACACACACACACACACACACACACACACACACACACACACACAGTTAAAACTAACGCATCATATCAACTACATGTATAATTTTCAAAAGAAGGCAAACAGATAAAATGACTGTGTATTTGTTGTTGGTGCAGTTTGTCCTTGAATGAGACTGATCTTGTGCAATCCACACACACACACACACACACACACACACACACACACACACATACACACACACACCACGACCCTCGTCTCGATTCCCCCTCTATGTTAAAACATTTAGTCAAAACTTGACTAAATGTAAACAAGTCGCGTAAGGCGAAATTACTACATTTAGTCAAGCTGTGGAACTCACAGAATGAAACTGAACGTAGTCCGCCGCTGGTGCAAAAGGCAGTGAAAGTGACGAGCCTGTTTGGCGCGGTAGCGATTGCGCTGTGCTTCATAGCACGCTTTACTGTACCTCTCTTCGTTTTAACTTTCTGAGCGTGTTTTTAATCCAAACATATCATATCTATATGTTTTTGGAATCAGGAACTGACAAGGAATAAGATGAAATAGTTTTTAAAACGATTTCGGAAATTTAATTTTGATCATAATTTTTATATTTTTAATTTTCAGAGCTTGTTTTTAATCCAAATATAACATATGTATATGTTTTTGGAATCAGAAAATGACGCAGAATAAGATGAAATTGTTTTTGGATCGTTTAATAAAAAATAATTTTAATTACAAGTTTCCGATTTTTAATGACCAAACTCACTCATTAGTTTTTAAGCCACCAAGCTGAAATGCAATACCAAACCCCGGCCTTCGTCGAAGATTGCTTTGCCAAAATTTCAATCAATTTAATGGAAAAATGAGGGTGTGACAGTGCCGCCTCAACTTTTACAAAAAGACGGATATGACGTCATCAAAGGTATTTATCGAAAAAATTAAAAAAGCATCCGGGGATATCATACCCAGGAACTCTCATGTCAAATTTCATAAAGATCGGCCCAGTAGTTTAGTCTTCTTCTTCTTCTTCTGCGTTCGATGTAGTAGTTTAGTCTGAATCGCTCTACACACACACACACACACACAGACAGACAGACACACATACACACACACACACACACACACACACACACACATACATCACGACCCTCGTCTCGATTCCCCCCTCTGTGTTAAAACATTTAGTCAAAACTTGACTAAATGTAAAAAGGAAAAAACATCACAGGAATATGAACAAAAACAAGTCGCGTAAGGCGAAAATACAATATTTAGTCAAGTAGCTGTCGAACTCACAGAATGAAACTGAACGCAATGCCATTTTTCAGCAAGACCGTATACTCGTAGCATCGTCAGTCCACCGCTCATGGCAAAGGCAGTGAAATTGACAAGAAGAGCGGGGTAGTAGTTGCGCTAAGAAGGATAGCACGCTTTTCTGTACCTCTCTTTGTTTTAACTTTCTGAGCGTGTTTTTAATCCAAACATATCATATCTATATGTTTTTGGAATCAGGAACCGACGAGGAATAAGATGAAAGTGTTTTTAAATTGATTTCGACAATTTAATTTTGATAATAATTTTTATATATTTAATTTTCAGAGCTTGTTTTTAATCCGAATATAACATATTTATATGTTTTTGGAATCAGCAAATGATGGAGAATACGATAAACGTAAATTTGGATCGTTTTATAAATTTTTATTTTTTTTTTACAATTTTCAGATTTTTAATGACCAAAGTCATTAATTAATTTTTAAGCCACCAAGCTGAAATGCAATACCGAAGTCCGGGCTTTGTCGAAGATTACTTGACCAAAATTTCAACCAATTTGGTTGAAAAATGAGGGCGTGACAGTGCCGCCTCAACTTTCACGAAAAGCCGGATATGACGTCATCAAAGACATTTATCAAAAAAATGAAAAAAAAGTTCGGGGATTTCATACCCAGGAACTCTCATGTCAAATTTCATAAAGATCGGTCCAGTAGTTTAGTCTGAATCGCTCTACACACACACACACACACACAGACACACAGACACACACGCACATACACCACGACCCTCGTTTCGATTCCCCCTCGATGTTAAAATATTTAGTCAAAACTTGACTAAATATAAAAATGGCTTCACTTGAGTACTCGGCGTTATGTACAGTACATGTACAGTTGTGTAAAATTACATGTCAAACATGCTTGAGCAAATGTGTTATCAAGATTAAACAAGTCGCGTAAGGCGAAATTACAACATTTAGTCAAGCTGTCGAACTAACAGAATGAAACTGAACTCACTGCATTTTTACAGCAAGAGCGTATACTCGTAGCATCGTCAGTCCACCGCTCGATGCACAGGCAGTGAAATTGACAAGAAGAGCGGGGTAGTAGTTGCGCTGAGAAGGATAGCACGCTTTTCTTTATCTCTATTCTTTTTAACTTTCTGATCGTGTTTTTAATCCAAACATATCACATCTATATGTTTTTGGAATCAGGAACCCACAAGGAATAAGATGAAATTGTTTTTAAATCGATTTCGGAAATTTTATTTTAATAATAATTTTGATATTTTTAATTTTCAGAGCTTGTTTTTATTCCGAATATAACATATTTATATGTTTTTGGAATTAGAAAATAATGCTGAATAAGATAAACGTAAATTTGGATCGTTTTAGAAAATGGTTTTTTTTTTACAATTTTCAGATTTTTAATGACCAAAGTCATTAATCAATTTTTAAGCCACCAAGCTGAAATGCAATACCGAAGTCCGGCCTTCGTCGAAGATTGCTGGGCCAAAATGTCAATCAATTTGATTGAAAAATGAGGGTGTGACAGTGCCGCCTCAACTTTTACAAAAAGCCGGATATGACGTCATCAAAGGTATTTTTTGAAAAAAAACAACATCTGGGGATATCATACCCAGGAACTCTCATGTCAAATTTCATAAAGATCGGTCCAGTAGTTTGGTCTGAATCGCTCTACACACACACACACAGACAGACAGACACACACACACACACACACATACACCACAACCCTCGCTCGTCTCGATTCCCCCCTCTACGTTAAAACATTTAGTCAAAACTTGACTAAATGTAAAAAGGAAGCCTTCCATCGCTGTGACTATTTGCAATTAGACATTAACTAAATACAATGAAACGTATGCCGCTGCATAATAAACTAAATGTGTTCGCCGTGTCACGTTTTGCTGTTGTTGTTTTGTTGTTTGCTTCTTTGTTAATTGGGTCTGTTTAGTGAGTTTGTTTGTTTGTTTGTTTGTTTGTTTGTGCGAGGTTCGAGAAAAAAAACACAGACACACACACACACACACACACACACACACACACACACACACACACACACACATACACCACGACCCTCGTCTCGATTCCCCCCTCTGTGTTAAAACATTAATTTAGTCAAAACTTGACTAAATGTAAAAGGATCATTGTCTTTGCTCAAGTTCTTTTTTGCTGTCGGTCTTTCAGTCGATTTACACGCAGGCAAAAGGAAGCACAGTATAGCAGATGAATTTGAAGTAAATTTGACTTTTCAGTCTCATATTTTAAAGTCCCGATTTTATCAATAAGGTCTGCCAGGAACTACGGCGAAGCACTGTGACTGAACTAAGAACCAACACTTTAATGTATACTCTTTGGACTGAACTTGTCAGTTGACTCTGCTAAACTAAATAAGGGTTAGGCACTTATTTACTGATTGACTTCACACAGTCTCTGTGCACACATAAAATTAAAAAACTTGTCTGTAAGCGCAGATTACTGAGACATAATCAAAATACGCATAACTATTTGACTTTTCAGCCGTGCATCTCAACACACACACACACACTGATACGCAGTACACATTCTCTCTCTGTCGGGCGCAGACAAATGGCCGCTAGTAGTATAGTAGCACTGCAGACGGCAGACATAAACACAGACACTCAGTCGAAGCAAACCCTGACATAGATTTTGTAAAGTATTGTTTCTAACCGCACAGTTGCGCATAAGTATTTTGAAGGTTTGAAAATAAAAACACATTTTGAAATTATCTAATATAGGTCTATGTTTACACTGACACACGACGGCCGCACTATTGACCCACGGTGTATTTGGCCTACTCAGTTGTCATCGTTTGAAATCATCACCGAGCAACCTATCGAGCAAATCAGGATAATAGTTTTGTACATTATCATTTATTACAGCCCAAAGCATTCAGATCATATTTTCAACATGATTTGAGCACAGTTGAAGCTGCAAATTATACATCCAGAAAAAAAATCTCAAGACTGACTCGAAAGAACCGCGCGCATCAGTGTCGCTTGGCCGCTCCGCCATTTTCAACCACCCAAGTGGGCCCCAGACATAACTATACTGCATGGCAACACTTTCCACATAATCTGCTCTTTGTAAATTAGTCAGACGCAGAATATTCATGGTGATTGATCATATGATAAACAAATTCTTAATAAAATCCCTAGCTTGAAGCGAGGAATTTCACGCGGAAAATCGCCTCACTGAGAAGGCGGCCGCGCCGCTCGATTCCGCCATTGCTCATTCCAAAAATATTCCTTTTGTTTCTTCAAAACTATCCTCTGTCACTTGTTTTACACTTAAAATAGCTTGTCATACATGTCTTTTATTCAGCTTAATAAATGCATAGGAGGTTAAAAATCTTCCTTGATTTCCACGAGAAAGTAAAAATCGCTTTCAAGCACAAAGCACAAAAATGTTTGACCGACATTTTGCTCACCCATACCAAACCGATTAAAACTACTCTCTTTTTTTGCCGTTAGACTTAAGGATCTGCAAATAATAAGAAAGGTAGCTGTTAAAGCAATTAAAATATTTTGTTCTATCGTGTATTTAAAATCCAGCATGGATGTTCTGGTAAAAGCAAATTAATATGTCGACGTTGAAACGCACTAAGAGACGCCATTGTGGAAGGACGTCAGCTCAGGAGATGAAAACTCTCACAATTTAATCGACTAGTTCAGGCTTTAAATTCACATAATTCGAATCAAAATTGTTGTTTTTGGAAAGAAGACACCAGAAAGGGCAATCTGGTAAAGTTTACGCATCACAAAGACAGTATAAGTCAGAAAAAATACTCTTTGAAAAAATAGTAATGAGAAAGAAGGATCCGCGCCATGAGACCCTGCGCAGAATTTGTGTTTCACACTGGTTGAAAAAGTTACGCCAAACTCCGCAAAACAACAGATCATAGTTTGAAAATTATATCAGAAGGTTGATGGTATCTTTGTTTACCTGTCCAAAACAAAATCGACATATTTTTAACTGGAAATATTATAAACTGATCGTTTTTATGCAACGAAGTTGTTTCTGCCGGTCAGAAGGAACAAGGTTTTTTACGCATTTCTCTTTAGTCAGAGCGACTCAGCTCTTAAATTTGGTATCAAAAGCAAGCTTATGATCCGCTGATTCTAAAAATACGCAATGTTTACATGTTTTGATGCGCGTGTACAAAACGCGAAGCTGCAAACAAATGGCAACTAACACAAAATCGGCAAAACGAGGGCTCGCGAGGGCCAAATCGCGTGCTGCGGCGTGGCGCTTTCAGAGTGGTCCGCGCGAACGGTATAAAAGGTCGGAAAATGCTCCACGCCGGCATTCTCTTTGTCGGCTAGCCAACAAGCAGTACTAAGCGCTACTTCACTCTCTCATTTCTCGCCGCTCAATCGTTCATCATGTCGGACGCCGCACAAGTTGCTGCCCCTGCTGCTCCGGCCAAGAGCCCCAAGAAGGCCTCCAAGCCCAGGAAGCCCACCAAGCCCGCGGACCACCCCAAGTACAACGCTATGATCGCCTCCGCCGTGGCCGCCCTGAAGGAGCGTGGTGGTTCCTCTCGCCAGGCCATCCTCAAGTACATCATGGCCAACTACAAGGTCGGCAACGAGGTGACCAAGATCAACGCCCGAGTCAAGACCGCCCTGAAGGCTGGTGTCAAGGCTGGCACTCTCAAGCAGGCCAAGGGAACCGGAGCCTCTGGGTCTTTCCGTCTGGGAGAGAAGAAGGTGGCCGCCGCGAAGCCCAAGAAGGCAAAGAAACCCAAGGCTGCTGCAAAGAAGCCCGCCGCCAAGAAGGCTGCCAAGCCCAAGAAGGCCAAGTCTCCTGCCAAAAAGGCCGCCAAGCCTAAGAAGACCAAGTCCCCAGCCAAGAAGGCTGCCAAGCCCAAGGCTGCTCCTGCCAAGAAGGCTGCAAAGTCTCCTGCCAAGAAGGCTGCAAAGCCCAAGAAGGTCAAGACACCCAAGAAGGCCGCTGCCAAGAAGCCCGCAAAGAAGTGAGAGGCTTCTTCCTGCTTCCTGAAGTTTCTCTTTTTATTTTAACACCGGCCCTTCTGAGGGCCACCCTCATCTTCCCAAAAGGGATAGATATACCTCGTTGCAAAAAAGTTCTGTATATATATCTTGGCATCATGTCATGGTGGTGTGTGTGTTCTGTTTGTGTATTTTGTTTGTAAATGTTTGTACAATGTGGCTGCAAGGCGTGTCTGCACCTGAACACTCGTGGCTATGTGCTTGTTTGTTCCTGTGTGTGTGTGGGTGAACATGTTCTAACGTGTCACGACTTTGTGTGTGTGTGTGCGCGTGTGCCTACGGCTGTCTTTCATGTCTGGGTGTTTGTGTGTGCAATCACACGTTTGCTAATGACATGTCTTTTGGTGTGTGCTTACGGCTGTTCTGTGTGTGCAGGGCCGGACTACCGGGTGGGGGGGGGGGGGTAATGGGGGTTGTGCACCCCCCCCCCTAGCCTAAACATGTACCTCACTTATTTAAAACATTTTTTATTGTTTATTTTATGCCGTTTCATGCAAGGAGCGAACATTATCCTATCTCAGAATATGACCTACCCATCAGCTTCAGGGGGCAAAGCCCCCTGACCCCCACAAGGGGCTCTGCCCCTTGACCCCGCCAGGGGGAACATCCCCCTGGACCACCACTGGCACCCCCCCCCCCCTCTTAGCCTAGTCCGTGTCTATAAACATGTGACATCTTTGACCGTCTGTGCACATGCATCCACTTTAGCCCCTGTGTGTGTGTGTGTGTGTGTGTGCTTGCAACCATTCTTGCCTCAGCTGGCTGTGTGTGTGTGTGTGTGTGTGTGTGTGTGCTTGCAACCATTCTTGCCTCAGCTGTGTGTGTGTGTGTGTGCTTGCAACCATTCTTGCCTCAGCTCTGTGTGTGTGTGTGTGTGTGTGTGTGTGATCCTCTGTATGTACTTGTACGTCTGAACGTCTATGTGTGCGTGTGCATGCGTCCCCTCTGTGTGTCCACAGTCTGCGTGTGTGTGTGTGTGTGTGTGTGAGAGAGAGAGAGAGAGAGAGAGAGGGGGTCAAGCAGACAGACAGAGTGGGTTCTCGTGAACGCACAACCAAATATGGTTCAATGAAGTATTATCATTGACCGTATGTTTTAAAAGAAGTCATACATTTTGAGGGATGAAAGTTGTTCTATCCTTTCACGGAAGGTCAGAGGTAAATCAAAATTCACACGGTAGGCCTATTCTCCAGAAAGTTTAACTCTCTCCTTGTGCGAAAACAGCTATTTTGGTAAACAGTGTTAAAGGTAGGAGTGCAAATTCCAATGAATTTTCCAAATTAATTTTCTTCACTCCGACGAGAATTCCCTTGTATTTAGTGGTCCAATTGTGTCAAAATCACTAAATTAATGCTCTATTCATCTGGGGCCTTTGCGGCCCGGCCTACACCCCCGCAGGCGCTCTACTCCATTGGCCCTGGCCACCTCCCGTGGCTTTTTTCTCTCTTCATTTTTACATTTAGCCAAGTTTTGACTAAATGTTTTAACGTAGAGGGGGGAATCGAGACGAGGGTTGTGGTGTATGTGTGTGTGTGTGTCTGTCTGTGTGTGTGTGTGTGTGTGTAGAGCGATTCAGACCAAACTACTGGACCGATCTTTATGAAATTTGACATGAGAGTTCCTGGGTATGATATTCCCGGACATTGTTTTTTTTTCGATAAATACCTTTGATGACGTCATATCCGGCTTTTTGTAAAAGTTGAGGCGGCACTGTCACACCCTCATTTTTCAATCAAATTGATTGAAATTTTGGCCCAGCAATCTTCGACGAAGCCGGACTTCGGTATTGCATTTCAGCTTGGTGGCTTAAAAATTAATTAATGACTTTGGTCATTAAAAATCTGAAAATTGTAAAAAAAAAAAAAAATTTTTTTAAACGATCCAAATTTACGTTTATCTTATTCTTCATCATTTTCTGATTCCAAAAACATATAAATATGTTATATTCGGACTAAAATCAAGCTCTGAAAATTAAAAATATAAAAATTATTATTAAAATAAAATTTCCGAAATCGATTTAAAAACAATTTCATCTTATTCCTTGTGGGTTCCTGATGCCAAAAACATATAGATGTGATATGTTTGGATTAACAAGAAGAGCAAACGCTCGATCGAGTCACTTTCGCAGTTCTGAATATTATATGAGGCATCAGATGGACAGGAAGAAATTGCTATTCACAACACAATGAGTCACGTTCACATAAAATTTGAGCCCGGTCACTTTTATAGTTTCCGAGAAAAGCCCAACGTTAAGTTGTGTGTTGCCGAACAGAAAAGGCTAGTTATCTCCCTTGTTTTTCTGATAACGTTCGTAAAAGGCTACAGATGTAAATACTTTGATGTAAAGAATAATCCTACAAAGTTTCAATCACATCCGATGAACTTTGTCAAAGATATAAAATGTCTAATTTTTCCTTTGACGCTGACCTGTGACCTTGAAAAAGGTCAAAGGTCAACGAAACCATCGTTAAAGTGTAGAGGTCATTGGAGGTCACGACTAAACAAAATATGAGCCCGATCGCTTTAATAGTTTCCGAGAAAAGTACAACGTTAAGGTGGTGTCTACGGACGGCCGGCCGGACAGACTAACACTGACCGATTACATAGAGTCACTTTTTCTCAAGTGACTCAAAAACACGCTCAGAAAGTTAAAAAGAAAAGCGTGCTATCCTTCTCAGCGCAACTACTACCCCGCTCTTCTTGTCAATTTCACTGCCTGTGCATCGAGCGCTGGACTGACGATGCTACGAGTATACGCTCTTGCTATAGAAATGCAGTGAGTTCAGTTTCATTCTGTTAGTTTGACAGCTTGACTAAATGTTGTAATTTCGCCTTACGCGACTTGTTTTTATTTCGCAAGTTTGATATCTGTAATGGTGGGTTTATTCCTTCACCTAAATGACTACATGTACTTCGATTCCAAAGAAATCATCAATGACTTCAAAGCTGTGTTAGTGAGTTATAACTGTTACACACACTCAACCTCACCCCCACCCCCCCCCCCCCCCCCCCCCCATCATTCCATCTTGATGTACCTGCCTCCTGATACTGTATGGAATTGTCTGCCACTATTCCCTTCAGTTCCAAGGATTCAGTCTAAGCCTCCATCTGTAAAATTCCAAAATCACTGATCTCAACATGCAAGGAATCAATTCGTTCTTGTTTATTTTGTAGTTTATGTATTTAATTTGTTACTCTTTTTGTGTGCAACAAGTGCATTTTTGAATGGAGAACTGATCAGCAAGAAGGGGGAAGAAACGTTATGTAGCAATTTCAAAGGCAATATTTGATAGCCCCTCCTGGCAGCTAGATCACTGAAAAGTGGATGTGGAAGTGATTTCTCCTCGATTACTTTTTTCCAGGACATTAAAATTTTGTTTTAATCTAGTCCTGATTTTTCTCCGTAAGACAGTCCATTTCCTTGCAAAAAAATCGAGGACCCAAGGAGTTTTCCAGCCTGTAATTTTAACAACAAATTTTTGTCAAACATTATACGTTATTTATATGTTTGACCAAAATACTGTATGACATTTTACACAGATCGAGACAGTCAGTGTTCCTCCGAGACCGCGCTAGCGGTCGAGGTGAACAATGACTGTCGAGGTGAACAATGACTGTCGAGGTCTGTGTAAAATTTCATATTTTGGTCAAATATACAAATAACATTTATGTATCGATCGATTCTGGTTAGAATTCGTTTTAGTTTTTATGACTGAACGCACAAAAACATGCACTATTTTGTAGTCTCGGCTTGCCGCCTAAATATGAAGTTTTGTTGGCCTCTGACAGGACATGGCACAAAGAACGGAAATCCAGTGTTCAATCGATACATATCCTTATATCCACACATGAAACAGTCTTTTTTTTTTTAAATGAAAAAATCAGCACAAAGTGTATAGGCTTTTTATTATCAAAACTCTACAAAATAACACTTCTCATGCACATCTGATATGCAACTTTGTATTCATAAAAGTACAGAGATAAATATCACTTGAAAGAGAGAAACGAGATACAGTCAAAACACATTGATAATGCACAGAATCTATATTGGTTTGTAAGTTTTAGTACGCGCAGTATACTCAGGTTACGCAGATCTAGTCCTTCCCGTAAAAAAAGAACACAAAAATAAGAGTTTTGATCATATTGTACCCACGAGAGATGATGGAATGCATGAAATGTCTTTTTCAGTCCAGGAATGATGAAATGTCTTTTTCAGTTTATATTGTCCGAGTTGTGTGTCGGAGCTGTGAAAGCAAAGACAGGGTTTAAACCTGGACGTAAGCTGTGCGATTTCAAGCTTGCTTTCTACGTGATTGCAACCCCAAAGTCAATGCTAAGGGTCCCTTTTTATAAGTGATTGTTAAGTCAATCTTTCACCAAGCAATCTTCGATCCACCAGGCAGGAATCTAATATCTGTGCAGTAAGGGGAAACATTATGCAAAGGATGAACAAACGTTGTACGCCAAGTTTTTTGCTTTTCCAGCCACCCATGAAAATACCTGTGAAGTGTTTTGAGAGAAACGACTCCCATTCCTGTCATATTCAGATTAATGTCAAAGAAAAAGTGCAGAGCAGATTGCACAAATGCACATGGGGTACAACAGCTCTGCATGATTTTTAATGGACCCTTGTTTTATACCTGTGTTTTTTGGGGCACATTGTTGCCTCCACCTATCAAAAAGCTGGAATTCCGGCACAGCTACATGCACCCCTGAGATTTCCACTATCTCCATTTCAAAACAACGTTTAAAACATTAAATGTGGAGCATGGATTACCAAGTTAGCCTCAACCTGCTAAACATTTTTTATTCATAGACCAATTTGATTCATCTTCACAAAACTCAGATAAATGACAACCAAGTACAATTTTTTTTAAATATAACAATCCATGCCAAATTTATCCAAAACAAATCAAGTACAAAAATGACAATAGACCGAACCTGAGAATAATTTGAATAAGGCAAAATGCTTACGGTCAATAGTTTGTTACTTTTCTTTCTCTTGACTTGATATGAAGAATACAGCCAAGTAAGTGCATGTGCATATATTTAAAAAAAAGAATTAGTGATCGTCCCGTAACCTGCAAAATGTCAACTGTCTGATAAACAGATACAAACCGAAATATGAATAACAGTTGCTGAAAATACATCTATTTCTGCTGGTATATATCATTTTGAGAAAAAAAATCAGATCAATGCATCTTTGATCCACAAAACTATATCTTGTAAGTTCAGAAAAAGCAGACATACTCAAATTATTGTAAGTATGTATGGCTCTAACATCACAAAACTTGTGTATATTTGGTTACCATAAACAGATAAAGCAGAAAAAGAGAACAGTGTTGTGTTCTGTCATCACAGGAAATAAAACAGTCAAAAATAAAGCTTTGTATATTTACTCATACCCACATAAAACAACACATTATTTATTTCACATACCCCAAAACCGCTTTGTTTGCTCTGGCTAAATATGAAATATAAGTTCTGTAGCGACAGCTACAACACCCCGTATCCCAAAAATCAAACAAAAAACAAAATTCACATGAGGAAATAGTCAGCCAGAAGAAAAGCTTGCATTATGTCTGAGTCACACTATACAGTGTGGTGAACGATATCGCATCATAATATCATGACAACGCTTTGGCAGTTCTATCGTCCATGAACATTTTTGATTATGAACATGATATTTGGAAAACTGAATCGTTCCCGTGTAGAAAAGCTCTTGCGTCACACACACTCTCTCTCTCTTTCTCTGCATTCGAGAAAGAGACAAAGATGTCATACAAAAAGGACACTAAAGAATTGCCATAGAGCAGTTAACTTCTCCCTCCTGACGCACACACACACACACACACACACACACACACACACACACACACACCATACAAAGAAAATGAGACAATGTAAGTTTAAACACAGGCATGTCATGCAGAGTTGTATCAAAAGCAAGTATTCCAATACATTCGGACAAAAAGTAGTGGTAAGAGAATGCAGTTCATCCTATGAATATGTAAGTTGTACTTGATCCCCTCTTCCAGAAAATAAAACCAAAAAACATAAATACAAAAATGAATAATTCTGGAATGTTCCATACATGTAAATATGAGGACGAACAAGGAATGTAATGAAACAGTTCGCCTTTATTCATGATTCTGTCAAGTTTATTACATAGCGACAGCACTGTCAATCATCCAGTGTAAAACATTGGAGAAAAAATCCCTTTGTATACCACTGGAGGTCAGTAATACAACTGTTGTACCGCATACACAACCATTGTACACATATTGCTGATATACAAAAACATACCTATACAGCGCAATCGCTTAGACTACAAAACAACTACAGTTTCTCAAGTCCACAGAATTTATCCTTTATCTGTGAAATGTGGCTGAATACACGAAGTGACACACAATAATGAACAGTATTGCTGCCAAAATATGGAAGATATGCAATGAGGTGGAAAAATTTGATTGGTTGACAAAAAATGTAGCCTTGCTCTTACTAACCACTAACAGAGCTCACCTAACTGGCTCAGTTTGCAAATCTGACACATTTCCAGTGCCTAAAACTCCCCTCTCAATTACCTAAAACTCCCCTCTCCTTTAACAGAAACATTTTCAGTGCCTAGAACTCCTCTCTCTATTAACTAGAACTCCTCTCTCAATTAATTAGAACTCCTCCCTCCACTGTCCGTAACCGCTGCCGGCGCGCGAGGAGTGAAAGCTGGCGTTGTGGTGGAAGGATTGGTCCGTCAGTACCTGCTCCAGCTCCGCCTGCGTGTCCAGAATGTGGATTTGGAAGGGCGAGCCCGGTACCTCGTTGCCCGACCAGCGGATCGAGATGATGTAGAGACCGGTCTCGACTGGGTCGTAGCGACACAGGATGGTGCGGTCTTTCTGGCTGTCGCGGTACATCTCCACCTGGAAGGCTCCTGCACACATGACGACCACAACCAAGTTGAGGGTTAGATGTCAATGTCCAAGAACCAAAGGGAGGTAAGCAGTCTTATTATAGCGCTTACTTCCCTTTCTTTTTCGATCCTGCAGATACAGCGGAAACCCCCTTTTAACACTTTGTCTCCCGGGTACGGATATATCCGTGCCCACTCATATGGCTCTATCTGACCAGGTACGGATATATCTGTACACACATAGTGCATCTGCTCTCATTCGGCACATATCCACATTCTGCTTTGACCGTTAGCGTTGGTCACTTCCTGTAACGTCGAACTAACGCCTGCATTCCAGCGTGTTGATACACAGTTTCTACACAGTTACTACAATTCTGAGTGACCTGCACCCCCCCCCCCCCCCCAATTTAGACTCCCTCCCTTTTAAGACCTTTCTTTCTGCAGATACAGCCTTCATTCAAAGCCTTTGTCAATTTACCCCCATTTCTTCTTTTTCTTTTGCGTTCATGGGCTGAAACTCTCACGTACACTCATGTTTTTTGCACGATCGAGTGGGTATATTTATGTGTATGACCATTTTTTACCCCGCCATTAAGGCAGCCGTACGCCGTTTTCGGAGGAAGCATGCTGGGTATTTTCGTGTTTCTATAACACACCGAACTCTGATATGGATTACAGGATCTTTTTCGTGCGCACTTGGTCTTGTGCTTGCGTGTACACACGGGGGTGTTCGGACACCGAGGAGAGTCTGCACACAAAGTTGACTCTGAGAAATAAATCTCTCGCCGAACGTGGGGACGAACTCACGCTGACAGCATTTACCCCCATTTAAAGACTCCCTCCTTTTTAGGACCTGATTTTCTCACATTTTTGGAGGTCCAAAAACGCGGTGCACTGTATCCAAGAACCAAAGGGAAGTCAGCAGTCTAACTATAGCGCTTAGTTCCCTTTCTTGTTTGATCCTGCAGAAATAACCACAAGGGGCTTGCACTTCTCAACAGTGCAATTCGATATTGTGCTAGCGGTGTGTGATAAGGTAAGGTTCTCTTGTTTCGAAGTGTGTTACCTAAAATTGTACTTGTTACACTGCTTTAAGTCATAATTATCTAACAAAAAGTTTTGTGAATAGTTTCAAAGTTGAACACATTTTTTCCGTTTTATGTGCACTTCACAAAAAATACTGCTCTAAAACATTCATGCATAAAACATGAATAATCAAGCAAAAATAAACAAAAACTATTTTTATAAATAGAATAGATTAACAGATAAATATACATAATTCCCCCAAAATCAGCATATGCAGCCTGAATGGCGGGGTAAAAACGGTCATACACGTACTTACAAATCCACTTGTGCAAAAACATGAGTGAACGTGGGAGTTTCAGCCCATGAACAAAGAAGAAGAAGAAGATATACATAAAATAAACTCATAATTGAGAAAGAAGCTGGAAGAAAGTCCAACCTTTGGGTCCACGGATCCTGACGGTGAGCTGTCCAGCCCCGGCACCCCTGGTCTCCACCACGAAGCGACTCTGGAAGGTTGCTAGGAGACCGTGCTCCACACCGGGACCACTGACACGCACCTTGCTAGCGTCAGGCTGGGCTGACACCTTGAAGGCAAATGGGCTCCCTGTGAAGACAGATGGGAAAATTATGAAAAGGACTTGAATTTTCCCCATAGAAATGATCTGTATTGAAATTGATACCTAGCAAATGTTTGTTAGACAGGTTTTCCTCACATATAACTTACTGACCAAACTAACTAAACATTTGTTTTTTATATACGTACAGTGGAACCCCCCTTTTAAGACCTCCAAAAATCTGTGAGAAACTTGGGTCTTAAAAAGGAGGGAGTCTTAAAATGGGGGTACAGTTATAGAGGTTATAAATAGAACATGAGAAAACTGGGTCTTCAAAGAGAGGAAGTCTTAAATTGCAGGGTCTTAAAAAGGGTGTTCCACTGTTTTGCATGAATTAAATTGGTACCTAGCAAATGTTTGTTGGACAGGTTTTCCTCACACATAACTGACAAAACTAACCAACAAACTAACTAACTTACTAACCAACTAACCAAGTACAACAAATCTGATACAGGTAAACTACTGTAATGTTGTCTCAAGACTAAACTCAAAACTGACCCCCCCCCCCCCCCCCCCTTCCAAGCCAATTAACCAATCAAAGTAGAGAAAAAAAGACACAAAAAAAGACAGAAAACAACACAATGTTCCGCCCACTCACCCAGTACGTGTTCACCCCCATATTTGACCTGAAGCACGTGACGCCCGACCTCCTGAGGTCGCACGATCAAGCGGAAAGTTCCATCGTGATGGTCCTCCAGTACGCAGTTCGCCACCTTGGTGGGGCCCATGCAGTAGGCAGTTAGCTCCCCTGTTTGGAAAAAGAGCACGGAATTTAAACACTGAATCCAGTACTGATCTTTGCATTTTATCTTAATTTTTTTCTGTTAGCGGTGCATGACTTTAACATTCTGCCATTCTGAAAAAGAATCAGTGAAACAGTTTTTTTTTAAAAGAATAGAATACACAAGAAAACGTATAAAAAGAGGTGAACAAAAACAGCTACTGGTTACACAGTTTTTCAAAATGTTATCATTGTCAGTACTACTGTTACCCCTCAGAAGAAAAGTTAGGTGTATGAAAGTTAACATGCACCTTAAGGTTGATGTCTTCTGTTGCAGATCATTGCACTTGTTGTGCTCTGGTCTATATTGTATCTGAGGATTCAATACTTGTTATGCTTCTGTCAAAAATTTCAAACCAAGAACTGATCAAGATTTCATTGCCTGTACTGATTTCTCTTGAGAAAAAACCCTTCAATGACAGACACTGTAAAATTACTAATTTGGGGTCAATTTCACAACTTGTTTGCCCTATTTTCTATCTATTGTTCATTATTTTTTATCAATACTATTTTACCTTTATCTTTTATCTTTTTTTTTTAAAGTTTGACGTAACTGTCTCTTGATGACAGTTTCTTACAAAACCCAAATGTGACTTCGCCATTGACAATTTTTGTTTAACTTGTTTTAACTTTCTCACACAATAACTGCAACAGAGACACAAAAGGCCAGCTATCCACTATAGGGACATCTAGGCCAAGTCAGGTGTCAAATGCTAAAATCACAAAAGGACAGCTGTTAGCAACATCTATGTGTGTTATTTCCCAAGAGTACAGATACCACACGTTTCAAAGGTAGAGGCACATGTGCACCCAGGCAGAAGCAGACCAGTTCCGAGTACATGTGCACCGATGCACAGTAAGATTAGATTACCTTTTCAGCCGGGCAAAATGCAAATCAGAAAGAACACAATGCAAAAAGTGTTGCTGGAATCAAGACAACAAAGGGAAATTCATGCAAATGTTCATGCAAATGTTGGCAAACCCAGTGAAAAATAATATCTAAAGACAGCCGCCAAAATCTGTGTTGTCAAAAAGCAGAAATAAGATGTGTAAATAATTGACATTAGACCAGAAAACCTGTAAGAAGACCAGAACACCTACATGCATTCTTTAACACTGCGACTTTATGTTACAAGCATGCGATGTCTTCAACGTTCCAAGCACCCATTGAACAGTTTTTGATCCATTGTTAGACTTCTCTACCCCCTCCCCATCCCCTGCACTGCCTTAATTTATATTTGGCACCATATATGCCAAGCCTACCCATCCACATGCAGAAAAAAAGTTCTCATGCAAAAAAGAAACGTGTTCAGAAAGATCTCGACTGCATGCTTAAGACTTTTTGGCCAAAGACCAAAGAGAGATTAAAAAGTACAGCATACATTCATGTGACAGTCTCTTCATAATACACACCTCAACTGTTATTATATGTGTTGAGCCCAACCCCATGGAAGAAATGACAATGAAGTTGAAAAAAAGGAGTACATGTATAAGGCCAAAAAAAAAAAAAGGTCTGTTTACGGTAACCCGACCGACCCTAGTTTTTTCACGCGACCCTAGACTTTTTTTGGCATTTGGGGGAAGAAAAAAAAGAAAAACAAAATCTTGTTTTTTTGGCAAAATAACGTAAAAATATGGTTTTTTGGGAAAAAAAAAAAAAAAAAAAAAAAACAATCCCGACCTACCGACCCTATTTTTTTGGCCTATGTTACCGTAAACAGACCTTTTTTTTTTTTTTGGCCTAAGCAATGTTTTCCCCTTCTTTTCTGCCAAACTATTATTCTTGGCCATTTTACCATCAGAACACTAAATACATGTGAGGTACCAATCAAAATCAAAGGGCCACTAACCTGGACCGGCTTTGCGAGTGTCGATACGAATTTCAAGGTCACGTCCAAGTAGACCGCCCTTCAAACCCTCGCCAGAAACACCCACTCGGTTGGGATAGAACGCTCCGATCACGTTAACCTGCAACAAAAAATAAATACAATTTCATGGTTCCGGATGTCAACATTAGAATATTTCAATGCACTGACTGATCAAACGTTTAAAAAAACAAAGAAATTCAGAAAGAAAAAATAAATAGAAGGGGAGTAGGATTTAAAACCAGAAGGCTGTTAATGTCGCAATTGCAAACATCATCACAAATCTAGCTTCAGTAACATGGGAGAAAACTTCAATGTTAATTTTGTTCACAGATGGACGGCCAGCCGTCCGTCCATACATACAAACACAACTCCTTACTATGACTCACTGATTACTCAGGTGATTCAAAACTAATACAGTGGAACCCCCATTTTAAGACTCCCCAATAGACTCCCTCCCTTTAAAGACCATGTTTTCTCAGACTTTTTGTTGATAACCTGTGTAAAGTTACCCCCATTCAAAGACTCCCTCCTTTTAAAGACCATGTTTCCTCAGACTTTTTGTTGATAACCTGTGTAAAGTTACCCCCATTCAAAGACTCCCTTCTTTTTAAGACAGGATTTTCTACAATTTTTGGAGGTCTTTAAATGGAGGTTATAATTTCAAAGACAGTGGTAAATTGACAATCTTGTGAATTTTGCTTTGAGCTAACCATTCCATGAATGAACTGTTTGAGAGATAGAAAGCAGACATGAGCGTGTGACGTACTTTGTAAGGAGAGCCACGCAGCTGACGACCATTCCAGGTGATGTGCAGCAGGTAGGCGCCGGGCACCACGGGGATGTAGGTACAGCGGAACTTGCCTCCCCCCAGTGGAGTGGTGAACACGTTGACCTCTGCCCTCACACCTGTTAGCTGGACCTCAGGTGTGCCTGCAAGGTACAAGCTCACAATTCCTCAATCTAGATTTCTCAGTGATACGTCCCCCACAAGGGGACTTTGCTTTGAAATCTTTTTTTGCTTAGTTTAAATGTGTATTTGCTTAAATCCAAAACAGATGTTAATGTTCCAAAAATCAAGAATAAAAAAAACCAAAAACATAAGTTTATGGAATATCTAATTATAGACAAAATGAACCATTCAGAATTGATCGCTAAACTAGACAAACAAGTTACACAACACACACATAATAATGAAAGAGTTGACCACGTAGCTTCCGTTGCTGTTTCCTCAGAGTCATGATGTTTGCTTTGAATCACTTTAAACTTGAATATGTCGATTTCTGATTTAGCGTCAGTATCTATCTGTCACTAATCGCATAGATGAAACACAAGGCATAAGACAATTTTGTTTTAAGATAAGATATATTTTCAAGCTTACAGACTTAGTAACTTCATTAACGAGACAGCAATCTCAGCAACTTAATCATCTCTCCATGCCAATACTTCTACTTCTTCTTCTTCTTCTTCAGTGTTCTAGAATTGTCTGGTTACGTGTGAGCTCGTTTGCCCATTTGGGTTCCCCACACTATACTCTGAGAGCATAGTCAGCTCACTCCGCTTTCGTTGAGTAGGCATGCTGGGTATTTTCGTGTTTCCATAACCCACCGAACTCTGACATGGATTATACTTTTTCTTCTTCTTCTTCGTTCATGGGCTTAGACTCCCACGTTCACTCATGTTTTTAGCACGAGTGGATTTTTACGTGTATGACCGTTTTTACCCCGCCATTCAGGCAGCATACGCCGATTTCGGGGGAGGCATGCTGGGTATTTTCGTGTTTCTATAACCCACCGAACTCTGACATGGATTACAGGATCTTTTCCGTGCGCACTTGGTCTTGTGCTTGCGTGTACACACAAAGGGGGATAAGGCACTAGCAGGTCTGCACATAAGTTGACCTGGGAGATCGGAAAAATCTCCACTCTTAACCCACCAGGCGGCAGCGACCGGGATTCGAACTCACGACCTCCCAATTAGGAGGCCGACGTCTAACCACCACGCCCCTACGCCCGTCTACATGGATTATACAGGCTCTTTTTCGTGCGCATTTGGTCTTGTGCTTGCGTGTACACACGAAGGGGGTTAAATTATTAGCAGGTCTGCACATAAGTTGACCTGGGAGATTGGAAAAATCTCCACTCTTAACCCACCAGGCGGCAGCGACCGGGATTCGAACTTACGACCTCGCAATTAGGAGGCCGACGTGTTACCACCACGCCACTGCGCCCGTCCTCCTTGCCAATACTTGAATGAGTGAATCACAATCACTTTGGGAGTTGTATCACACGAATCCCCCGAAAGCGGTGTATGCTTGCCTGAATGGCGGGGTAATAACGGTCATACATGTAAAAAGCAACTCGTTCAAAAAACATAAGTGAACGTGGGAGTTTCAGCCCATGAATGAGGAAGAAGAAGTATCACCCGAACGCAGGTGGGAGAAGAAGAAGAAGAAACAAGGAAAAAAAAAAGAAAATAACAAAAAACACGACATCAAATTTCTGCTGACCATGACCAGCCTGGGAAGCATCAATCATGAACTCCGCCTCCTCTCGTACGATGGCCTCCTTCAGCCCGCGACCTGTCAGGATGACCTTGCTGGGGTCAAGGTGACCGCCAGTGGCGTAACCCGTGAATGGGGAGTTGTTGAGAGGCGTGTCCGACCAGAAGAGGTGGATGTAGTGATTTCCTGTTAACACATAGCATGTAATTAATTATTTTATTTAATTAATTTAATTAATGAAACGTATTTGTAACTAGTGAAGGGAGAGTTGTTGGGAGGCGTGTCCAACCACCAGAGGTGGATGTAGTGATTTTTAACACATAGCAGTTGAGGTTCATTCTGTAGAATGAACTTAATAAGATAACGACATAATATCATTCATAACCATACACTGTGAATCACGTGCCATCATTCCTTATTTACACCCCCGGTATAGGGGTGTGTATAGGATTCGGTCGATGTGTTTGTTTGTTTGTTTGTGTGTTTGTGTTCGCATATAGATCTCAAGAATGAACGGACCGATCGTCACCAAACTTGGTGAACAGGTTCTATACATTCCTGAGGCGGTCCTTACAAAAATTGGGACCAGTCAAACACACGGTCAGGGAGTTATTGGTGCATTAAGATTCTACAAGGACTTATAGAGGGACATATTAATGGTCAAAGGGAAATAACCTTCTCAGTTGGTGGCAGTGAGAATGGTAAGGACGGGGGTGTTTTTCCTACCTCGGAGGAATTTCTTGTTTTTCTTACTATCCTGAAGAAGTCAGCAACTGTCCGACGAAAATTTGATAAAGAATTTACCTGACATGGTTGCTCTTGTGTTTTGTTTTTGTGTTGATGTTAATTCTGTATGTTTATGGTTTGTTCATAAATTATATAAAATATCAGATTATTATCCTTTGCAATATGTCCTTTCTTTGTCACATCTACATCCACTGTGGCAAAATAGAATATGGAATCATGTTTGTTGATGAAAGCTGCAAGGCATTCTTTTATTTGACAAGTAAATCAAGTAACATCAGGGCTGAGATATGCTGTCCCTAAATTGTGACATGGGAGATGTATCGGTTACGGTTTTTAATTTACGGGGGCAGCGCAGGGAAGGGGGACCCTTGACAAGCATAATCATTATACTTTTCTCGCATTAAACATCACAGGTATGTTTTCTCAGCCAGAATAACAGAACTTACCTTCCTCCCTGGGAGTGAAGATGACGGTACTGCGACCAACAACACTGTCGTCAACGGTCACCGGGATGAGTCCGCTGGGACCTTTGACCTCTGCCGTCATCTTGCCTGCACACGCAAGACACAGACACATTTCACGTCAAGTCACAAATTGTAAGTGTTCCTTTGCAAAAGCAATACAAATGTCATCTTAGTTATTTAACTTGATGTTATATTTAATAAACCCCCCTTTTCTATACAAAGAGAGAAGAGTGTGTGAACATGTAAATGTACATACGCACATGTATACATGCTGAAATATGTGTGTGTGTGTGTGTGTGTGTGTGTGTGTATGTGTGTGTGTGTGTGTGTGTGTGTGTGTGTGTGTGTGTGTGTGTGTGTGTGTGTGTGTGTGTGTTTTGCATATTTATCTTTTATTCCTTGTTCTTTTTGATTTCCCTCATACTCCTCAAGGGTTCTATTTCTGTCTGCTCAATTAAGCAGTGGAATAAACCAAAGAAACTTCAGCTACAGTCTGGTCTGCATAGAGCGTGTGCGAGTGTAGAAAGTGAAAATATGCACAAGCAAAACTAGGCTAACCTTCACAGCAATGAATAAAAAAACACGAAATGTAGATAGTTGGAATGTTTGTTATTGACAAAACAATACAATCCCAACTTCACAGCAATGATTATAATTATGATATTAACACTGACCAGGTCCAGCATCGGAGTTGTCGAAGGGGATCTGTTTCTCCTCGTTGACCACCAGGTGGACACGCTCCTTGCTGTCCATGTAGTGCTGCCAGCCCCCCACCACCTGCACCTTGCGTGCACACACCACCTTGGGGTGGTACGGAGAGCCTGAGGGAACAATCATCACATCATTGTTAACCACTTAGCGCACACACCATCTTGGGGTGGTACGGAGAGCCTGAGGGAACAATCATCACATCATTGTTAACCACTTAGCGCACACACCATCTTGGGGTGGTACGGAGAGCCTGAGGGAACAATCATCAGATCATTGTTAACCACTTAGCGCACACACCATCTTGGGGTGGTACGGAGAGCCTGAGGGAACAATCATCACATCATTGTTAACCACTTAGCGCACACACCATCTTGGGGTGGTACGGAGAGCCTGAGGGAACAATCATCACATCATTGTTAACCACTTAGCGCACACACCATCTTGGGGTGGTACGGAGAGCCTGAGGGAACAATCATCACATCATTGTTAACCACTTAGCGCACACACCATCTTGGTGTGGTACGGAGAGCCTGAGGGAACAATCATCACATCATTGTTAACCACTTAGCACACACACCACCTTGGGGTGGTACGGAGAGCCTGAGGTAACAATCATCACATCATTGTTAACCAGTTAGTGAGGATGAGAGCAGAGATAGTCATTAACACAGGGATCATGTTAACTGGACACTTTTGTCATTTCATCGCTAAAAATCTAAAAATCTCATAAATGATATCACCACATTTTGTAAGGACTTGAAAGCAGAGGTTTTCCCGGACAAATACACTATATCCATACTTTACATCATGTCAGGTATCTTCTGTGCATAACATCTGTACATTTACCTCTATTTTTAAGACACCCTTTCTTCTGAGACCAGATTTTGTTCAAATTTCAAAAAGGTGGGTGAGGGGGCGAGAGGTAAGGAGGGGGGGGGGGAGGGGGGGGGGGTGGGGGAGCGAAGTAGTTTTTTGTTTGTTTTGCTTAACGCCCAGCCGACCACGAAGGGCCATATCAGGGCGGTGCTGCTTTGACATATAACGTGCGCCACACACAAGACAGAAGTCGCAGCACAGGCTTCATGTCTCACGCAGTCACATTATTCTGACACCGGACCAACCAGTCCTAGCACTAACCCCATAATGCCAGACGCCAGGCGGAGCAGCCACTAGATTGCCAATTTTAAAGTCTTAGGTATGACCCGGCCGGGGTTCGAACCCACGACCTCCCGATCACGGGGCGGACGCCTTACCACTAGGCCAACCGTGAGCGAAGTACTACTCTATTGGTGAGGGAAACATGGCGATGCATTATGAACACAGTGGAACCCCCCTTTTAAGACCCTCCAATTTAATTAAGACTTCCCCCATTTTAAGACCTTGCTTTTTAAGATTTTATGTCCTTAACCTTTCGTAAATTTCCCCCCATTTCCTCATATTTTTGGAGGTCTTAAAAGGGGGGTCCTCTGTACTGGCTTGGCCCATCCGGAAACACTCACCAGGAAGCTCCTTGCCGTTCCACTTGATCATGACGTCGAACATGCCGACCTCCACGGGGATGTAGGTGACCGCATACTGACCGTCAGGCTGGGGGTCAATGCTGCAC
>NC_090257.1:35679574-35712074 GCF_037325665.1 Littorina saxatilis
TGGTGTACTGAAGATTAGGGGTAGAGGGGATTGGTAAATTAGAATAAGGAGGGGGGGGGGGGGGCTAACAAAATGACCGTGGACAGTCAAAAGAGACAAACAGAAGGGGAAAAAAACCCAACCTATAAACAGAAATAGGTCATGTCAAGCGATATCGAATGATTAAAGGCCAACATCCAAAAGAATTTTTCTCCTGGAGCGACCTAAACTTGAACCCGTCGCTATTCTTGCATGTCTGTTTTCTTCGTGCTGCACGCAAAAATCGAGCGACTTCCTTGCCGCGTGGATTGACGAAGCTATTTTATTCTCGTGACTGAAAACACTGCAGTGCGTGCAGTTTTTGACGAGCCGCAGGAGCGGCGACTCATAATTATGGTCTCGGCTCGAAAGCTGTCTGTGGAGGCTGCGTGCTATAATTAGCTGACCTGCTGCGCGAGCAGTCACTGCAGAGTTTTGAGATAACTTTGTAACACGTTTTATTTTATGCTCCTCAAGAATACAACTTTGGGCAACGTGCCACGTAAAACTACACGCAACAAGGATTCAGTAGGTACCAAACATGCCTTGGTCAGAAGTAGAATGTAAATGAATCTTTATAAAGAAGTAGGCTACTTCAAACGACAGCCACAGCCACGGTTGGGTTCACGGCATCAAACCGATGCGACTCTCCGTCATATCATACACGTAATCTATCAAATAGATGACTAATAAACATGTAAACTACATGTATACGTCTATCGTCGGACATAAGAAAGGAGAGCTTCCCCCGGGCCTGTGCATGTGTTGTTCGTTGTGCGTGTGTAAATGTACACAACAAACTGACGACAAAACTGAGACAGACCTCTTTCGCTTCAGTCTTGCAGAATTTAAAGACGAATACAGGTAAATCGTGCATTTTACTAACTGTTTGGTAAAAGTATCAAACGTTTCTTTTTGACTCACATGCGAAGCAAAAGTGAGTCTATGTACTCACCCGAGTCGTCCGTCCGTCCGTCCGTCCGGACGTCCGTCCGTCCGGAAAACTTTAACGTTGGATATTTCTTGGACACTATTCAGTCTATCAGTACCAAATTTGGCAAGATGGTGTATGATGACAAGGCCCCAAAAAACATACATAGCATCTTGACCTTGCTTCAAGGTCAAGGTCGCAGGGGCCATAAATGTTGCCTAAAAAACAGCTATTTTTCCCATTTTTCCCATTTTCTCTGAAGTTTTTGAGATTCAATACCTCACCTATATATGATATATAGGGCAAAGTAAGCCCCATCTTTTGATACCAGTTTGGTTTACCTTGCTTCAAGGTCAAGGTCACAGGAGCTCTTCAAAGTTGGAGTGTATACATATTTTGAAGTGACCTTGACCCTGAACTATGGAAGATAACTGTTTCAAACTTAAAAATTATGTGGGGCACATGTTATGCTTTCATCATGAGACACATTTGGTCACATATGATCAAGGTCAAGGTCACTTTGACCCTTATGAAATGTGACCAAAATAAGGTAGTGAACCACTAAAAGTGACCATATCTCTTGGTAGAAAGAGCCAATAAGCACCATTGTACTTCCTATGTCTTGAATTAACAGCTTTGTGTTGCATGACCTTGGATGACCTTGACCTTGGGTCAAGGTCACATGTATTTTGGTAGGAAAAATGTGTAAAGCATGTGAGTCGTATGGGCTTTGCCCTTCTTGTTATAAATAAGTGGCAGGCTTACAGGAATACAAAGAGGCGCAAGTTGAAAGTAATGGATATATCTCTGGAAGATGCCATCAGTCCAAGTTGTCAAATGAAATCAAAGATGACAGAAACAGAAGTTTTCCATACAAATGTTGGTGTTTCAAAGGAAGTTGGCATTCTTTCAGATAATGATATAGACGAGGTGGCTGTTTGTTATGAAGTTTCAACAAGCCAACATTCAAATGATTTTACTTCATCTACAGATTTTTTTAAATTCAGGACTTTATAACTGTCATTATGAACTTGGAATCATAGAGAGACCGTCTTTCCATTGTCATTCATGCCATAGATTTTTGTTTCAGAATCAATGTTTCACATGGCGTTCACAAGAGAGCATGCGAAGTTTCCGACAGTCTTTAGGATTTGTAAAACAAGGCCGTGTTTTGCTGTACATGCAAAAATTACCTGTCAAAAGGGAAAGTGCCTAACAGATTGCAACAACATTCCTATTTTAAGCTCAGCCACACGCCGACATGGAAGTTCAATGGTACTTTCAAACTTTTTCTTCTCTTCGTCGTATTTGATTTCTTTCTATTTCATAAGTCGAGTGCATATGATTTCGGCTCGTGTTCATCGTGAGATGGACTTAGTTTCTTGTATTCTGTGGGTTCGACAGATTAACTAAATGTTGTAATTTCGCCTTACGCGACTTGTTCTCTCTCTGTTGGCAGCGTGTAATGCAGCTGGTTAGAAATTAGAGTATTATTTTGCAAAGTGTGTACCAAAAGTTTGTCATGAGCTGCTTTAGGTTTGGGGTGTGGGTTGGTTTGATATTTCCTCCTTGCAGATCAAATCTGTATTCATTTTTGATGTTGTGTCTTATTTTGTGAAAGGAAACATGCAGACTGACTGAACGCATATATATAATTATGTAACTCATAAACACATGGGTGTAGTTATGTTCAAGAACACACACACACACACACTCACACACACACACACACACACACACACACACACACACACACACACACACACACACACACACACACACACAACTGTGTAGATGTATCGTACACCTGATATATTAAATTGAAGTTCACGAAGAAATCGTTTTATTTCTGTCAGTCAACATCTATCAGACAAATTGAAACTGGTACAAATATTCAATAATGTTGCGATGTGGAAATGGACATGATATCGCAAAAGATAGACAACGGCAAGATCATTCAAGTATGTACATGCTTGTTGATGTCTACTTAGGCGATGCTCAGAACACTAGTTAGATCTTCCGAGATTAAAAAATGACGATGATCTGTAAACAAACCAGGACAAGGAAAGAAAGACAAAACGTATTTGAAAACAAATCATACTATACAGATTGACAAACTGAAACTTCGAACTCTGTTGATATTTCACGGGAGATGAGGTATGGTGCAAACGTATATAATTATACTGACTACATTTTGTTACGTACTCATCAACAACAACAAAAACCGATATAACCAAAGGCACACACACACACACACACACACACTTTGCTGGTTTGCTGATCAATGTCACAGGAAACGAATGAACAACAGAAAGCGTGATGAATTCCTGGCCAGAAATCAGTCACAAAGACCTGAAAGTCTGCTGAATGGAACTGGTAAATGTACACATTTGAACTGCTGTCAAAATTACTATGTAATACGATATTCGGGTTTTAAAATTGGTAGCAAATTACAACCAATAATGATGTTTTTTGCTTCGGCATTGAAGCAATGTTCACTATTTACTAACAAAATAATGACAAAATAAACACAAAACCAAATCAGTGAGGCAGAGGGGACAAAAAGCCGAGCGGGGGTGTGTGTGTGTGTGTGCGTGTGTGTGTGTGTGTGTGCTAGTATGTGCCTGTGTGTGTGTGAGTGTGTGTGTGTGCCAGTGTGTGTATGTGTGTGTGTGTGTGTGTGTGTGTGTGCGCGTGTGTGTAGAGCGATTGAGACCAAACTACTGGACCGATCTGTCGAACCCACAGATTAAAACTGCACGCACTGCAGTGTTTTCAGTCACGAGAATAAAACAGCTTCGTCAATCCACGCGGCAAGGAAGTCGCGCAATTTTTGCGTGCAACACGAAGTAAACAGACATGCAAGAAGAGCGACGGGTTCAAGTTTAGGTCGCTCCAGGAGAAAAATTCTTTTGGATGTTGGCCTTTAAGTTCATGTGTCAGCCTGAAACTTAAAGAAGTATACCGTACTTTCCGGGTCATAAGGCGCGACTTTTTTCCTCGAGTTCGACCCCTGCGTCTTGTATAACGAAGCGTCTAATCCGTGTATGAAATAGGAAAAAAATCAAAGAGACCGCCTGAGTACCAGTCAAACAACTTGTGATAATGCATGTTTCAGCTACTAGGTACTGCCCTGGCCAAGTTTCCTCGAGCTCTCAAGCCACCCAGCTATCACAATGCCTGCCTTTGATCTTGCCGCACACACAGAGCACACATAATTATTTCCACTCTGTTAAACTCGGTCACTGACCGGTCACTGACCCGGTGCAGGAAGTATTTCCTCTCTCAGATATGACAGGGGAACCACCTCTCATGGCAAAAACTGGGTCATTGACCCCTGGGAAGAAGGTCGTGTCTATAAACAAGGCCACCCAGCTATCACAATGTCTTTGATCTCGCCGCACACACAGAGTTCGACTCTGTTAAACTCGGTCACTGACCGGTCACTGACCCCGAAGCAGGAAGTAATTCCTCTCTCAGATATGACAGGAACCACCTCTCATGGCAAAAACTGGGTCATTGACCCCTGGGAAGAAGGTCGTGTCTATAAACAATGGACCTGGCTTTGATCTCGCCGGCTTATTTTCATTCTTCGACTACCGGTATACTTTTTCAATTTTGGTGCGCCCTATCGGCCCCCTGCGTCCAATTTGTGACTGGATTACAATTTCTTTTAAAAAGAAGGGGGTGCGTCTTAGATAACGAAGCGCCTTGTCACCCGGAAAGTACGGTAATCAGAAACAGGTCATGTCAAGCTATATCGAATGATTAAGTTCATGTGTCAGCCTGAAACTTAAAGATTAATACTGAAAACCAGTCATCATCGAGACTACAAGCAGTAACGCTTGGCTAGTCAAGACGGGGTCACACAGGGTTCCGCGAAGCATGCAAACGTAATACCTAAATAACCAATTTTCTTCCATTTTGAGCACATTTTCAGAGTAAACATGACATCTAAATATTTTTAGATTCATGAAATAATAAGGATTACAATGCAAACATTTTAAAATCTGTTAGAGAAAATTTGATTTCAATGATGACTGATTAATCATCTTTTAAGCTTCTCAACTGAAATGCAATCCAATAGTCTAGGCTGAATCAAAGATCAATCACTTTGGTTGAAATATGAGGTCACCACTGTGCCACCTCAACTTTCATAAAAAAACATATATGAAATCATCAGACATTTATCGGAAAAAATGAGAAAAATCTCTGTGGATTATTGTCTGGAAGAATTCATATGTGAAATTTCATAAGGACTGGTCCTGTAGTATTCTGGGAATCACTCTACACACACACACACACACACACACACACACACACATACACAACAACCCTCGTCTTGATTCCAAATCTATCTGAAAACATTTAGTCGTCAAAACTTGACTAAATGTAAAAACCCTCTCCTGATGCACACCATAAATATATATATATATGTCGTAACGAAATCTGGTAATTGCCGAATTCGTGAAATCGGCAACCTATTTGCCGAATTCGTGAAATCGGCAATCGCTTGCCGAGAACGCGAATTCGACAGGCTATTGCCGAAATCGTGAAAGGCCAGATTAAAGTTGTCGAATTCGTGAAATCGGCAACGGATTTCACGTAATCGTCAATCGATTTCACGAAATCGACGATTTTGTCGATTTCACGAATTTGGCGCAACTTTAAACATGTTTTGGTGCAACAGAATGTAGTGTAGCTGAGCTGTCACGCCTCTGATGGCAAACTGAACTGTTCTCTGTGCTCATCTTCTTCTTCTTCTTCTTCGTCCTGTGGTAACCCCGTCGACTTGGAGTTAACTCCACAATGTTCAGTCACTTTCACGTGCATATCGGTCTTTATGTAGTTGAAATAAACGGTGAAAAATACTCTCCCTTTAAAAAGAAAAATGTCGAGCCCAAATTATATTCACAATTTCCTTCATAACAAGGAAGCTTTCAATGATGGAGGCGCTGTTTGCCGACAGGTTTGATGATGCCATCAGAAAAGAGAAATTTAGCGTGCACATTCTACCAAGTAGAAAGGATTACAATACAATGATTTCAACACTTGCTGGTCAGCAAACCAAAGATCGCGGTTACTACTATTTGAGAAGCCGGTTTGAACTGTTGGACATAGCTGGCTCACAGAGAATAGTAAAGGTAATAAACATCTCCTCTCTCTCTCTCTCACTCTCTCTCTGTCACTCTCTCTCTCTGTCTCTGTCTCTCGATCTGTCTCTCTCTCTCTATCTCTCTCTCTCTGTCTCTCTCTCTTTCTCTCTGTCTCTCTCTCTCTCTGTCTCTCTCTCTCTGTCTGTCTGTCTGTCTCTCTCTGTCTCTCTCTCTTTCTCTCTCTCTGTCTCTCTCTGTGTCTCTCTCTGAGTCTCTCTCTCTCTGTCTCTCTCTCTCTGTCTGTCTGTCTGTCTCTCTCTCTCTCTCTGTGTGTTTCTCTGTCTGTCTGTCTGTCTGTCTCTCTCTCTCTGTCTCTCTCTCTCTCTCTGTCTCTCTCTCTCTCTCTCTCTCTCTCTGTGTCTCTCTGTGTCTCTCTGTGTGTCTCTCTGTGTGTCTCTGTCTGTCTGTCTGTCTGTCTCTCTCTCTCTGTTTCTCTCTCTGTCTCTCTCTCTGTCTCTCTCTGTGTCTGTCTCTCTCTCTGTCTGTCTGTCTGTCTCTCGCAAAAGAATTCGTCAGCGCATCGAAATTTGAACAACCGTTCTCCCTTTGAGGTCATGTTTGGCCAAAAGCCACTGGTTGGGCTGCACACACCACCACCACCACACAAGACACACACACACACACACACACACACACACACACACCACCACCACCACCGCCACCACACAAGACACACACACGTACACACACACACACACACACACACACACACACACACACACACACACATATACACACGCAGTCACACACAAGGCCATATTCACCGATTTACCTTCCTCTATCTCATTTATTCAGTCAACTCGTGACAAATCGGCTACAGAAAATTCTGTTGTACCAAAACCTGTTTAAAGTTGCCGAATTCGTGAAATCGACAAAATCGTCGATTTCGTGATATCGATTGCCGATTTCGTGAAATCAGTTGCCGATTTCACGAATTCGACAACTTTAATCTGGCCTTTCACGATTTCGGCAATAGCCTGTCGAATTCGCGTTCTCGGCAAGCGATTGCCGATTTCACGAATTCGGCAAATAGGTTGCCGATTTCACGAATTCGGCAATTACCAGATTTCGTTACGACATATATATATATATATATATATATGTATACACAACACTAAACAATTTAAAGAGCGTTTACAACACAGTAAACACACAAAGGGATACCAGGACCGAACACACAAGAAAACAATAACACTAAAATGGTTACACCTAGCAAACTGGGACCGCAGAAATTCTTAAAGAAGAGACTCAATGGACAGGTTGTGATAATGGTCAAGGAAGAGTCTCTCTCTCTCTCTCTTTCTTTCTCTCACTGACCAAATGGCACACACACACACACACACCTGAACACAACCATAGCTATCAGAAGATACTTGAATGTCACAATCTCTCTCCTTCTCTCCATCTCCAATACACAGACAGACAGATGTCTTAGCACACATCCTTTCTGATAGCTTATTAGTGTAACCCCATCCCCCGACCCACCCCCTCTCTCTCTCTCTCTCTCTCTCTGCCTCCCATACCAACACACACCCCCCCCCCCCCAACCACACACACACACACAAACACACGTGAACCACAGCTATGAAGATACACACTGTCACAATCTCTCTCTTTCTCTCTCCAATACACAGACAGACAGACAGACAGACAGACAAACATGTATTTGCAGATACCTTCCAATAGCTAATTAGTGCATCCCCCTACCTACCCCTCTCTCTCTATCTGCCACCCATACCATCCTACCCCCCCCCCCCCCCCCAGTCCCTATTTTCCTGTCTACTCTGTACAATGAGTGTTAGCTTCAACCAACACGGTGCGTGCAAAAGACAAAAGGTCCCAAGCGACCGACTGGGCCTTTGCACCAAGACGTTAGCTCCGCTTCAAAGGACCGGTTGGAATGGAGCCTGTCTTTGTGGAGGGCTTGTCACATCTACGCACTGCAGGGCAAATCGTTGGCTAGCTAGCTGCCTTCTCACTCGATGGCTGCGTTCACAAGCAAAGGCGTGACCATCACACAAACACTGGGAAGCTGGACAGTGCATCTACATTGACTGATCGCCCTTTAGAAATTGCTCGGTAAATGTACACTTAGAGACTTTCCTTGTTTTCCCTCTACCCCCCCCCCCCCCCTTCTTTCAGTGAATGGGAGCAGCCGGGAGAGCTGCATGTCTCTCCCCGTAACGAAGAAGGCAATGCGGTAAGCAAAAACACATTAGGTTTAACACACAAAAAAAGCGAACAGTTAGGCTAGGATAGCAACTGATCCAAAGATCAGACAAAGGCTCAACAGTTTAAGTACCAGTCTGTCAACATATCATATCATATCATCATAACACTCTTACACACAAGTGCATGCCGCATAGACTGAATGAAGGACTAGGACCTGGAGCTGTGCCCTCTAACAACAACATTTCTCTCTTTGCTTCTTTCTCAAAGTAGACACGTCAGACGCAGCAAAGGCACTGACTTTTTGAAGTTCTTCTTCTTTGAAGTATGTTTGTTTGTTTGTTTGTTTGCTTAACGCCCAGCCGACCACGAAGGGCCATATCAGGGCGGTGCTGCTTTGACATATAACGTGCGCCACACACAAGACAGAAGTCGCAGCACAGGCTTCATGTCTCACCCAGTCACATTATTCTGACACCGGACCAACCAGTCCTAGCAATAACCCCATAATGCCAGACGCCAGGCGGAGCAGCCACTAGATTGCCAATTTTAAAGTCTTAGGTATGACCCGGCCGGGGTTCGAACCCACGACCTCCCGATCACGGGGCGGACGCCTTACCCCTAGGCCAACCGTGCCGGTTTGAAGTATGTTGTTTTTTGCCTTAGAATTTCAAGGAATCCTAGTTATTTTATGTTTAGAACTTGTAATGTAGGCATCGAATACGCCCCCCCCCCCCTCGCACACACACACACCCACACAATCGCACATCTAACCAACCTACTAAGTTAACTAGTAGTGCATTCACACACACACTGACATACCTCACCCTATCCTAACATAAGTCTGTATCTAACAACAAAATATGCTGCTCTTGCAAAAACCGCTGACTATTTACACGAGTATTTCTTTCCTCTATTGATGCTGCTGACCTGAAAGAACAACACACACAGACACACACACACAGAGGGGGACTGGACTGTTTGCACGACGGTTTGGACACTGTCAGGACCGAGTCAACCAAGATTAATCCACGATAGAATGACCTGAGCCCAACAACAAACAGGTGGGTAGTGAAAGTCTTTTCCCCGCTGGACAGGCCAAAGTGGACACTACAAGGTTGGTCAGTTCGGGACAAACTGGCTGGGAGCTTTTTATTCAATGTCTGCAAAGGAGGTACGGTGAGTAGGAATCATAGAGAGAGAGGGGGGGGGAGAGGGGGGGGGGGGAGAGAGAGAGAGAGAGAGATAGAGAGAGGGGGGAGAAAGAGAGAGTGCGTGTGTGTGTCCGTGTCCGCGTTGATTTGGGTCAGACTGGATCTGTTGGTCATCTGAGAGAGAGAGAGAGAGAGAGAGAGAGTGGGTGTGTGTGTGTCAATACTGATTTGTGTCAGTCTTGGGAGATCTGGTGGTGACCTCTGAGAGAGAGAGAGAGAGAGAGAGAGAGAGAGAGTGTGTGTATGTGTGTGTTCGTGTGTGGGTTTGTTTGTTTGCTTGTTTGCTTAACGCCCAGCCGACCACGAAGGGCCTTATCAGGGCGGTGCTGCTTTGACATTTAACGTGCGCCACACACAAGACAGAAGTCGCAGCACAGGCTTCATGTCTCACCCAGTCACATTATTCTGACACCGGACCAACCAGTCCTAGCACTAACCCCATAATGCCAGACGCCAGGCGGAGCAGCCACTAGATTGCCAATTTTAAAGTCTTAGGTATGACCCGGCCGGGGCCGGTTCGAACCCACGACCTCTCGATCACGGGGCGGACGCCTTACCACCAGGCCAACCGTGCCGGTTTCGTGTGTGGGTGTGTGTGTGTGTGTGGATATTGATTTGTGTCAGTCTTGGGAGATCTGGTGGTGACCTGAGAGAGAGAGAGAGAGAGAGAGAGAGAGAGAGAGAGAGAGAGAGAGAGAGAGAGAGACAAAGAGAGATACAAAGAGAGAGACACAGAGAGAGAGAGAGAGACAGACAGACAGACAGAAAAAACATTTCTCCGGTTATAAAGGTTGTAGAATGCCGAAATCTTATCTTTGCAGACAGTGGATGTCCAATAACAAACCAATCCAAGGATAACACACCCTTGACCCATGTCGCATCCTTGGAGGGCGGAGACTAGGAACGGGGTGGTGGTACTGGACGGTGACCCAAAACAAACTACCCATGTCTTACCCTTTTCGGCGGGTCTGTACGTCTGTCTGTGCGACGGCGACCTGGTGACGGTGGTCGTTCTTCTCTGTGGAGACACAGACACCTGCGGCGTGCCGTTCCTGTTGGTGGACACGTTCACAGGCATGCTGGGCACTACTATTGAGGCCTTGTGGTTGTTGGGCAGCTGAACGGTCAGACCACCACTGTTCGTAGTAGAGTGAGAAACACCTGTTGTAGTTGCTGAACTATTGTGCACGATTCTCTGCTGCTGATCGCCTGCAGAAAGCGTTCTGGAAACACTGGTGGTGGATTGAGAGGAGAGAGAGTCTGAGTGCCCCCCTCCTCCTCCGATAGAGACGGTGCCGCCTGAAATGTTTATAGGCTGAAGGGATATGGGCACGATGGAGGCCGTGTGGTTGTTGGGCAGCTGCACAGTCAGCCCGCCACCGGCGTGTATGCTGTCACTGTTCCTTCTCGTGGAGAGAGAAGATGACGATGATAGTGATGACGACGATGATGGCGGTGGTGGTGACATGACACTGTGGAGTCTGGCCTGATTGGGTAACTCCACCACAAAGTCCCCGTCGTTGCTGTGCGAGGAGGTCCGTCTCTCTTTCACCACATCGCGACTCTGCAGTGAAGACCTCCTGTCCTTCCCCGAAGACTGACGCGACGACGGCAACGTTCTGGAGTCCGTGACGTCATTGCCACTTCTGACGTCATTGCCACTTCTGACGTCATTGCCACGTCGACCAAGGGTGACGGTTTTCATGTAGTACCCACCCTCCGGGGCAGGAGGAGGAGGAGAGTGAGATTGGTGGTGGTGGTGGTGGTGGTGCGTTGCTTGGGCGTCTGCGTGGTGGTTGAAAGACCCGGCCCTGTTGACGGACACGGCAGCGGGGTGGGAGGCATCCTCAGACTCTTCCCCGGGCCTGGTTTTGGCGTAGCGGTAGATCTTCTGCACCATGCGCTGCGAGATGCTGCGGTACACGCCGCCCTTCTCCTGGTGCCGCTTGCTGCTCCGGATGGCCTGGTTCCACGCCGCCACCTCCTCGGGCTCTGTCTCGTGGAAGTGCTCCACGATGGTCTTCATGGGCTGCGAGTTCTGGCGCTCCACGGGCATCACGTGCTGATCCTCCTCGTCCCGGGCGTAGGCCTCGGGCAGGCTCTCCATGGACTTGGACACGGCAATGCGCGTGATGTGCTTGAAGTTCCTGTCCAGAGTCTGGGACTTGTACATCACTTCCGGGTTGGTGCTCGACTGGTGGAGGAGGTGTTGCTGTTGGTTGGAGTGGTTGCCGTGGTGTTGGATGTGGGATTGGCCTGGTCTGGCGGGGGCGTGGTGGTGCTTCTTGAAGTGCTGGTGCTGGGGGTGGGGCAGAGTGCTGGAAGACATGTGCGAAAACTCGTCGTCCGAACCGAAAGACATGTCCCTGGAGAAACTGTCGTTAGGTGAGTGAACGGGCGGGCTGAGGAGGCTATGGTTGTGACCAGGGCTCGCGTTGCCATGATGAACAGGGCCCGAGTTGCCATGGTAACTATTAGCATTGTGTGTTGTGTTTGAAAACGAGTCTGTGGAATCTGCCGACACCCTGATCACGCTGACAGGACCTTCTGCTCCGTGCGTCATCGGGGAACTGAAACCACGTGCGTGCTGATCGCCAGTATGACCTTGAGCTTGCCAGTGTCCTTGAACGTCATGCAAAGTATTCACACTGTTTCCTGAAGTAACGCTAACATTCGCGTGTCCGTTCACCAAAGAGGGCGGTCCGAAGTGCGTAACAGTCGAAGACTCAACGTGCGTCACAGTTTCTGAAAAATGTCCACTAATACGTTTCGCATCACTGTCCTTCTCCGGGGGTTTTCGGATGGTAGGAGGACTGCCCCGTTGCTTGAAGTGGTTCTCCAGACGGCTGATCAGAGCCTTGTTGGAGAAGACGCTGAGGTTCTCCGTGGAGCTGGACAGCTTCTTGCTGCGCAGAGTACCCACGCCCTCTGGCACGTCATCCGCGTCCAGGCTGTTACTGCGTCGTATCTGGTTCCGCTTCTCCAGCACGCCCTCCAGCTCCTTCACGAGCGCGTTGTACTCCTTAGAACCAGGGTCCTTCTTGGAGCGGCGGAAGATCATGGGGAAGGGCATGGAGGGGGAGTCTTTGATCTCCAGCGGAGGGGGAGGGGGGATGTTGGAGGGCTCCAGGAAGTCGTAACTGACCGACTCCGGCCTGTCCACCTCCACCTCCCCCGTGTCGGCCGCCGTGTGGTTGACCGTGGTCACTGCCTGGACCTCCATCGTGCCGGACTGCAGCATGGTCTGCTTCTGTTTGACCGTGCGGAGTTGGTGACTAGATGTCAACGCGGCGAAGATTTCCTTCCTTACTTCCTCCAGAGAGGACACTGATGACACTGACGACGAATGTTCCGCGGAGCTGGTACTTGCCTTGCCATTTCTGTCCCCCACGCTAATCAAACTTTTTGATTGCGTTTCTTTGTTTTTCACGTCCACGACAGTTTGCTGCTTGTGAATAACACTCTGAACAAGGTCTTTTTTCTGAACACCACCGTTCACTGTTTGCGTCTTGTGAACACAGCTGTGGTCTATTTGTGTCTTGTGAACACCGCTGTGGTCTATTTGTGTCTTGTGAACACCGCTGTGGTCTATTTGTGTCTCGTGAACACCGCTGTGGTCTATTTGTGTCTTGTGAACGCCACTTTTGTCTATTTGCGTCTGGTGAACGCCACTTTTGTCTATTTGCGTCTGGTAAACGCCACCTTGGTCTATTTGTGTCTTGTGAACACCACTCTGGTCTATTTGAGTCTTGTGAACACCACTTTGATCTATCCGCGTCTTGTGATCACAACCTTGGTCTATTTGTGTCTTGCGAACAACTCCGTTGTGAACCAATTTCGCACTGTGAACACCACGATCACTTTCCGCCGATTTCTGCTTGTGCGCGACACTTCCAACTACACTTTGCTGCTCGCGAAGAACAAGGCCGTTGCTTTCACCTTCCTGTTGACCGACGCCATCTTTGGTGATGTTAAGTGTGGTAGAAACGCCTTGAAGGTTCAACTCGCTGCCAGGTGCGATCAACACCTCAGAGGAGCCAGCGAGTTTGGACTGGTTGGCCAACTGAACCTCGTCAGCTACAGAAGCTGCGGAAGAGACAGCAGCGGAAAAGGGGAGGGGGATAGAGGGAGGCAGATGGAACGAGTCCCAGGGTTCACCCTCCTCCGCAGCCTGCTCCCATCCGTGGCCGTTGACCAGCGGTATGTGCACCTCTGTCGTGCGGTTGCTGCCGCTGCTGTAGTAGGATTGGGAAAGGTCAAGGTCGGAGGGGGGCCACGGGGTGGCGGGGGATGAGTCATCGCGGCTCTGTTGTGTGTTGAGGAAGGCCTGCAGTTCGTCGATGATCGTCTCCGCTCGGTCGCGTGCCGAATTCATTTTGACACGCTTTTTTCCTTTGCCTTTTTTACCCCCACCACGTTTCTTTCCCTTCTTTGTAGTCACATTCACCAGTCTCCCTTTCACTACTCCCCCCCGTTCCCCTTTCCTCCAGTACCTAGGTCCTGGTGGGTTTCAGTCACATTGAGGAGCGAAGGTGAAAGGCAAACAGTGTGGTGTTGGTCTATTTTGGTCAGCCCCGCTCCCAAACGCTTACTGTGGCTGGCTGCTTCCTTCAAGCGTTGCTTGTCTGTGTAACACTGTACACACGGGCCATCCTCGTTGTATCAACCGTGTGCACCTCACACTTCATTATCACTGCATCACACGTTAGTCACTGTGGGTTGAATTATTATGACACACTTTTCTCTAATGCATACGGTACGGCCGACTGCAGTTTTCTTGAGTTCAAATCTGGGAGGTTTGGAAGACGACCAAATTAAAACCTGTGCAAATCTGTTAGCTATACACCCTAGGAAATATTTGTAAAACATAAAATAAAAAACCCGCTTGTAAGTTCACTTTGCGAAGATGTAACCATGTGTATTTTGTGAATATTCAATAAGGGCAACAATTGCTTCTTTTTATTATCTAACTTAGTGTATCTTTTGGGCAAAAAAGTTAGTAACCCATCACACTCGCAACTGGAAGGCAAGTCATTATTTACCCTTAGGAGGAATTAGCTAAAAAGGGACCCATACTGAATGACAACAATGTGGACGTGTCAACAACAAAAGTTCTGTCAACAAGCTTTCTCTGCAGACAAAACAAACTTTGACACGTTTCTATCAGGTGATGACGGAAACTCACAATTTTGGCCCCAAAATACCGAGAAGCCACGCAAAAGCTTCACTGGAAAGGGGAGAAGGGGAGGGGGTGTAAAAGGGCTGAAGGAGAATTCCTGCGCAAAGACAAGCACCTGTACAGGGGCTCGACCTTTCCTGTATAAATGTCGGGCTCTGTTGGGCAAACTGGCCCCTGAATCATGCTGGCTTGAACTTTGAAAGGATTGAGAGAAGGAGGGATTGGCTTATGCCAAAGTAAAGTGAAACGCCCCTTTACCCCCCCCCCCCCTTTCTCAAATGTACGACTTCTTACTTGTTAAGACCTTGCTTTTTGTTAGCGTATGAACAAAATATGTTCCTAATTGGCCACTGCGGAAGTTTAATCAGAATGTCATAAAGACCTTGCCTTTTCAGATTTTCTGTTTACAACGTCTGTCAATTTACATCCATTTCAAGATCTCCTTCTTTTTGCAGGCCTAATTTTCTCTTTTTGTTTTTACCAAGCCTTAAAAGGGGGAGGGGGGTCCACATGCAGTACTGTCAGTCTCAACGCACTGGCTCTGCCTTCTCCCTCTAGTTTTTTTTAAGCGGTGAATTGTGTAACTTAGAATTAAACAGTAACTGCATCCGCCGCACCTTGCTCGACCTCCTCGCTGTTCACAGTTGTTGTGTGAAGCCCCAGAATTAGGCAACACTGAAGTGAATTGCTAATTTGTTGCGTTGGCTACAGCTAGAGAGGTACTGAAACGCTCAGAAAAAAAGTGATGACAAATTGAGAAACTGCTTGGAGTGGATTGTGTAATATTCGAAATAAATTGTTGTCAATGTATTTATTTATCAAATCTCTTCAGATTCTGTTCTAATTGTTTTATTTTTATTTTTCATAATCACGAGAGATTTTACACTGAACAACACGGGATGCTCCGGTGATAAAACCTGCAGTAATCTTTTCAGTAAACGATCTCATAATTGCTTTGGACATTACTTGCATCTTACACTGTTTTGCCCACTTTTTCAATAGATAAATAATTTGTTTAAATTCAAATCGCGTTTCATGCATAAACCTGCATTTACGACCTACCAAGTACACAACACCCAACACGGTATGTTAGAAACCAGTTTAGCAGTGCACACATTTATGGAACAAACTGCTTTCTCCAAAACTGCTACACGTGAGAAGGTTCAACGGTGACTAAGTTCAACGAAAGCAACACTGCCTGGTTACCACTATCCCTAAACAAAACGCTACCTTCACCTCGTCACTCTGATTTTCTATGTCAAGTTTCCCAATGTGCAGATGTTCTTACCATCAACTTTCAAAATTCCAACAGGTAGACTCCATTTGGTCTAAAGAACACACGAAGCTGGTTTCAAGCTGAACAATTAAAGGCGACTGTTTTGCTCTTGTTCATTGTTCATCAAACTTTGTCCTTGCCATCCCAGTCTCACGATTCCAACAGGTAAATTCCATTCCGTCCGAGTGAAACACCAAGTTATTAAAAGCTGAGCGACTGTTTGCCCTTTTTGTTTGTCAAACTTTGTTATTAAAACTAGGCGTTTCAAACTTGCATTACTGTTTCTTGATTCCAAAATGATGCGAGCACAAAGATAGCAAATTCTGCCGTCCACCTATCCCCTTTTTTGAAACAAGCTGCATTCAACCTGTCTGCGCACGTTAACACACACTGAATTCCTCTGACGTGACGAAATTATTTCTGCTTCAAAGTTTACATTCAAATTGTAACCAGATAGTAAATGTTTGCTGAGACATACAGGCTAAAGGAACTCAAAACAGAACTGAAAAGAATTCATCATAGTCTAATATTTTCCGTTTTAAAATAGACATGGAGGTGCGAGGAGATACTGCATGGAAGATGGTTGCATGTCCACAAAGAATTTCTTGTATTTGCGCATCCCGCACTCCACTCGAGTGTTTGCCCATGGTGAAAAGAATTTATGTTGCAATTCAACTGTGAATAGGCAAAACGATGCCAGTAGAAGAGAGAGATCAAATCAAATCAAATCAAATTTTATTTTTCGAGGGTTGTAGCATAAGCTATACAACGAGCTTTTTTTCAGCCAGCCAGCCAGCCAGAGAGAGAGAGAGAGAGAGAGAGAGAGAGAGAGAGAGAGAGAGAGAGAGAGAGAGAGAGAGAGAGAGAGAGAGAGAGAGAGAGAGAGAGAGAGAGAGAGAGAGAGACAGAGAGAGAGAGAGAGAGAGAGAGAGAGAGAGAGAGAGAGAGAGAGAGAGAGAGAGAGAGAGAGAGAGAGAGAGAGAGAGAGAGAGAGAGTCTGTGAAGGCCTTCATAAATGCACAACAGCATCTAATCTCATGGAACCAACAATGGTTAACACTTTCCGAAGGTCTTCATCTCATAATTTTGACATTCTTATTCGTCATAAGAGACCTACAAAAACTGTTTTCTCTTCCCAAATTCCCTTCAATAATTCAAAGCTGAGATGAAGACCATCAACAACGAACATTCAATATCCTCAACCCAACCAACACCCCTCCCAATTCTCCTATATTCTCATTTGATCATTTATCACAGAATAAGATTATCACAGCTATGTGGAGACTGCAAGCCAAAGAACTGGCCTCTATCTTTTTCAAAGTAGCAGTATTAGGACTGGTCACCTTATCTTATGGTGTGAATTGCCTGCAATTCACTGCAAGATTATCCACGGTGTGCTATCAGGATCATTTAATATTGTGAGCAAAAACTTTCCTGTCTAATTTTAAGACTGGATGTGGAGTGCAAAGAATGATTTCGTGTGTGTGTGTGTGTAACCTACCTCAGGTTACCAGTAAATTTGGTTTATTGTTAGTGTAATTTTAGTTAGTAGTTATTATTTGTAGAGATTTCGGTATTATGACCCTTAGATTTTATAATGTATTTCTGTGAGAAGACACTTCCTGTTTCCTTTCCACTTCTCCCCACCATGGCTGCCTGATAGCACACGTTCTGCTAGACTCAGGTTGAAAAGGTGCTAAATCAGTGCCTTCAATGTTCTTCCTAGTCTAAAAGATTGTGTCATTTTTCCCTAATCAATCCTTGTGGCAAAACTTAGTTGAATAAAATATAATAGAAACTATTCTTTTTCTTGGCTGAATTGTGTGAATCTGGGGATTGGTACTTTAGGTAGTTTATAAATATAATTAAGTACCAGTTACAAAATTGGGGGCTCGTCCGGGATTTATTAAGAAAAAGATTTTTGTCAAAAATAGTTGAAAGATATTGAAATTTATAATAAAGTGAGCCCAAGGAGAGGTTAGGGAAAATGGCCGATCTGGAAGCCTTGAGAGTTCAACTGGACAAGTTGACGCAGACCATCCAAGAACAGCAGGCCGTGATCGCCGATCAGGGGGAGAGACTGGCCGACCAGGCACAACACCTAAAAACTGTTGCTCCACAGCCGGTGGTCGTGAAGGTTCCACCTCCACCCATGCGTCTGGGCACTTTCACTGGCCTTGCGCCGAAAGGAGGCCAGGAAGTCGCCTTCAAAGAATGGAAGGATAAGGTCGACACTCTCCTTGTCGAGGGGTCTGAGGATGGGGAACAATTCCGCCGTGTTAAGGCTAGCCTCAAGGGGTTGGCCTTGAATCAAGTAAAGGATGCGAAGACATCCGAAGAGATTGTCAACACATTGGCCAACCTCTATGGGGAAGTGAAGACGGCGGAAGAACAATATATTGAGTTCATCAAGATGAAGCCGACGAAATCTGAGCAGCCTAGCAACTTCTTCAGCCGCCTATGGGAGAAGTTCGTGATCCTGAACGAAGAGGGCATCTACGAGGCTGACGAGGCCCAGAAGAAATTATATTACGCTTTCTCCTCCGCCATCAAGGAGAGCCACCCCCTCTTGTCTCTCGAATTGAGGAACAAGTTTGGCACACCGGGGGCGGTGAAACCTGAAACTGCGGCGGTGTTGCGGGCGGTGCGGGAGATGGAGGGGAGTTCCGCTTCTGCAGCCCAGGCCAATCAAGCTCAGACCAGCGCGGATTCGCCGGCTTCTACCGCCGTTTCATTCCAGACTTCTCCTCCTTGGCCAGACCACTCAATGACCTGACTGTAGGTTACGCTCCAGGTAGCCGCTCAAAGTCTGGGAAGATAAAGAGTCAAATAACCCTCTCTACTTGTGTAACGTCATCATGGGGAGAGTCGCAAGAAAGATCTTTTCAGTCCTTGATTTCAGCTCTGACGAGTGACCTAGTGTTGGGTATAGCTGATCGTACCAAACCTTTCGCTTTGCACTGTGATGCTAGTGGTGTAGGCTTAGGGGCTGTCCTCTACCAACAGTTTGGGGACCAGAGCAAGGTGATTGCTTATGCCAGTAGAGGTCTGAATAAGTCCGAGCAGAATTACCCTGCCCATAAACGTGAATTCCTCGCTTTGAAGTGGGCCATGTGTGACAAGTTTAGGGACTATCTACTGGGCACTAAGGTCACTGTAGTCACTGATAATAATCCGCTCTGCTATATCCTGAAAAATGCAAAGCTGGACGCCACCAGTCATAGGTGGTTGACATCGCTCTCAATGTTTGACTTTGAACTCAAATACAAGAAGGGTTTGACTCATGTAGATGCAGACGCTCTATCGAGACTTTCACAGGTTGACCCCTACATGGATGATCAGTATAGGAAGTCTCTTGATCAGGTAGCCTTTTTATTGGATAAGGCCAAAGCTTTTGACAAGGATCAATCTGAGAACCTTACATCTGTCGCATCAGATTCAGTTCAAGCAATACTGCAGTCTCACCATGTCCATTTGTTGAGAAAGTCTGTTAGTGAAAACCCCTCCCAAGTCCTCCAGGAGGACAAAGAGCGTTTAGCTGACAAAGACGAAGTTCTACCGGCTGTGGAACAGTTGTTGACTAACCCTGACCTCATTCCAGATGATGTACTTGACCCCAAAATCGAGTACAAGGCCATTGATACTGTTTCTGATTGGAGGAAAGTACAATTGGCAGATAAACATCTCTCTTATGTCATCAAGTGTTTGGAGCAGGGCAAAGAGTTGGTTTCGTCAGAGGTAGACAGTCCAGATCTGAAGGTTTATGCAAGAGAACAAAAGAAGCTAGTCTTGAAGCAAGGCGTTGTTGTGTTCTTGCATACAACAAAGTGTAAGACGATGACACAGCTCGTGTGTTCAAGTGGGATCTTTTATTCCCGGTCTACATGTGCTCTCATCATTTAACAATGGCCGCTATCTTCTCGGTTCTTCCGAGATCATACGAGATTGATTAACATGGATCTGGAAGTGGACTAGCATGGACACAACATTCCTCCCAAACTTTATAGAAAACCCAAACTACTGTATTTAAAATCAAATGCATAAGCCTATCCGAAGGATTATTTAAATCCTTCAACTTGCTTGCTGAAATTCCCTTTTTTTTTTCTTTTTTTTTAACATCTCAAGACTTTAGCACATTTTATGTTCATCATTTGCATAATTAATAATCACAAAATGTGGTCAACAAATGTGTATTATCTTGCATCATGACATAATATCAGCAGAGTGTATCTCACTGTTAGTGTTAGTATTTCTTCCATTTCCTCTCTCCACCATGGGAAGAATATTCTGTGTGGGGAGTTCGAATAAACTTCACTCTGAACACAATAATACATATAATATCTCGTAAACATGTGTGTGTGTGTGTGTGTGTGTGTGTGCGTGTGTGTGTGTGTGTGTGAGGAAACAAAACAATGCAAATCTGCAAATTAAGAGTTCCAGGAAATAGAGTTTGTTTTTCACGTTCGTGGGAGTGGCATAACAAACAGCACCAAAATATAACACAATCTCACACATAAAGAACACGCAAGACTTGCTAACGTTGTCCAGATCAGGTGAGCCTTATGGGCCTTTCTCAGACCTGATCCAGCTTCTAATATTCAAATCAAACAGGTGAACCTTATGGGCCTTGCTCAGACCTGAGTGATATCTACACAGACCTTCTTATCACTTTCTGGAGATAGGCAGGCGCTGTCGCATAATCAGGGCGACTGGGCCTGTGAGCACTTCGATAGTCAATGCCTTATCTCTCATAATCTTCCAAGTATGTTGGAGCATGGCGTTGACGTTGGGGCCGAACAGGCGGAGAGGCATCGGGACGATCAGGTTGAGCAGGGGTCATGGCCGGCTGACTGTGCCTCGGCGACGTGTTGGGTACCCGTGCAGTAGTTGGAGTGTGGAACATGGCATTAGGTCTCCTGGGTGAGTGTGCAGGTGAGACTGGTCGATTGGTCGGACTATTGGGCTGCACCGGCAATTTTCTGGTCTGTGAAGTGTAGGGGAATGCCTGAGCTTCAGCCTCGCCGTCTTCCTCTTCATCGTCGTCTTCTTTCTCTTCATCGTCGTCGTTAACAGTGTGATCGCCCTGGATCGGTTTGAAATGTGACGAATTTCGCACAATGGAGTGATTTCCTCGTTGAGCAGTCAGCATGCTGCCCTTCTTCTTAATGACTACGTAAGGAAGGGGGGAGTATGGTGTGGACAGTTTGTTCAGTTTCTTTTGTTTCACCAGAACATGGTCACCAGGATTGATGTCGCAGAGTTGCGTGTGGCGTTTTCTGTCAGTGAATTCTGTCATCTTCCTTTTGCTCAGGAAATCGTTGTGAATCATCCGCGTGTGTACGGGGATGGGGTCGAGAGGAAGAGAGCAATCTGGCAGTCCAATGTTCATCTTGCGTTTTGTAAGTGCTTCAAAAGGGGAAACACCTGTGGAGCTGTGGGGAGTCCCTCGGTATTGGCGAAGGAATGTGGGAAGTTGTGTCTTCCAGTTTAGGTTGGCTGCCGTAGACGAGCGGATGTTTTGATCCAACGTGCGCATGAACCGTTCGGCCTCGCCATTGGCTTCAGGCCACAGCGGGGTGATCTTGCGATGGTGAAACCCAAACTGTGTCGCGAAATGAGAGAATTCTTGTCCATGAAAAGGGGGCCCATTGTCAGTTTTCACTGTCTTTGGAATTCCCTGTCGTGAGAAGATTGTCTCCAATTTTCGGGTCACAATTTTTGCAGATGTGGACGAGATAATTTCAACTTCTGGGAATCTCGAGTATTCATCAATCACCACCAGTAGATAGTCACCGGAGGGGAATGGACCCGCGAAATCAAGTGCAAGTGCACTCCACGGCTCTGATGGGAGGGGAGTACTGATGATTGGTTCACGAGCTTTGGGTCCGGGGTAGGAGGCTTGACAGGGTATGCATGATTTGACAGTTTCCTCAACCATTGTGTCAATTCTCGGAAACCATACCTTCTCTCGGAGGCATTGTTTTGTTTTGACGATGCCTTGGTGTGCTTGGTGAGCAATGTTGATGACCTTTTGACGAAGAGTTTTCGGGATGACTAGTCGATGACCTCTCAGGATGAGCCCATCATGCATGGAGAGTTCTTCACTAAAACGAGCGAAATCAGACACGTCACCATCTTGCCACTGTCCGGTTTGAATCGATCGCATCACCTTCTGAAGCTGGTCATCTCGTTGCGTTTCAATTCTGACTTCATGTTTAGTCATCGCCACAGGGACTGCGTTTTCGGCCACGTAGTTGATGTATTCTTCACCTTTGTTTTCACGTTGGGGTGTCGACTGTGGGTGTCGACTGATGTAATCAGCTGGATTGAGGTCATCGCGTCCCGGGGCATAGGTGAGAGACATTTCATATGGCATGAGGCGTAATCTCCACCTCTCGATGCGAGCTGTCGTTGGCTTTTGGCTGTTCACGATCCCGAGAAGTGGTTTGTGGTCTGTAACTACGGTGAAAGAGGATCCATACAGGTAGAGGTGAAAATGTTCCACTCCGTACACCACAGCCAGCATCTCTCGATCGGTTTGTGAATAGCGCTGTTCTGTGGGAGTGAGAGCTCGGCTGGCATAGCAGATTATCTTTCCTTCCTGTGTTAGAATCGCACCAAGACCAACTGGACTTGCATCCACAAGGATTTTTGTTGGTTTTCTTTGGTCAAAGTAGCTCATGACTTTGGCGTTGGTGAGGGTTTCTTTCAGACAGTTGAAAGCCTGTTGTTCCTTATCGGACCATTCCCATGGAGCGTCTTTCTTTGTCAGGTTTCTCAGTGGCTCTGTGATCGTTGCGTAGTTTGCGATGAATCGAGCCACGTACTGCGTCATTCCAAGAAGGGATCTCACTTCGCTGACGTTTGTTGGTGGTGGACTGTTGATGATCGTTGACACCTTGTCTGGACTTGCTGCCACGCCTTTCTTGCCAAAGATGTGACCAAAAAATGTAAGCTCTGAGACTGAGAACACACACTTTTCCCTGTTGAGCTTTGCCCCGTGATTTTGAAGTTGCTGGAGTGTTGCTTGAAGAGCCACGTCGTGTTCTGCTTGTGTCTTCCCATGTATGATGATGTCGTCACTGAGGTTCTTTGCACCTGGGATGTCAGCTAACAGCTCAGCTATGGCGTTTTGGAAGATTTCTGCGGCAGCGTTTACCCCAAACAGCAGTCTTTTATATCGTCGAAGACCGACATGGGTTGAAAACGTAGTGATGTATCTGCTTTCCGGGTCGAGCTCCAATTGATGATAGGCATTGGACATGTCCAACTTGCTGAAGACTGTGGACCCGTTGAGGTCAGCGATAAGGTCATCGAGGGTTGGCATAATGTGTTTCTCTCTCTTGATAGCTTTATTGGCCTCTCTCATGTCGATGCAGAGCCTCACACCCTGTTTCTTGGGCACAACTACCACAGGGCTTACCCATGGTGTAGGACCCTCAATCTTTTCAATGATGTCCAGCTTTTCGAGTCTGTTCAGTTCTGCCTCAACGTCTTTTCGTACGTGAAAAGGTATACGCCTGTGTCGTTGGGCCACGGGTCTGACAGACTGGTCAATGTGCAGCTTGATGCTGATGTCCTTGATTTTCCCCACGCCGTTGCTGAACAGAGTGTGAAATTTGTCATCAGGGCTTAGTGCAAAAGTGAAATGGACTAGGCCAAGGGTTTCGGCCATGTCAAGGCTCATGAGGTTGTTGGCCTTATTCACTTTATTGTTGTTGACCACGTAAAACTTGGCTGGAATATGCTGGTCGTTGTAGTTGACATCAGTGGTCACAAAACCTATGATGGGTAGGGGCACATCTGAACCATATGCGAAGATCAGAGGGCATGGGCCATACAAGGGCGCTTTGGGACATACCTTCTTGTAGGTGTCAAATGTCATGAGACTCACTGACGCTCCAGTGTCAATAAGTAAGGGGACTGGTTTGTTGAAAATGTGCACCTCCACTGACAGAGATTTTGACTTGGGGTTTGAGATACTGAAAACGACTTCATCGCTTGAGTAGTAGGGATTGTCGTAGTCTTCATCCACTGTGGATTCATCATCAACCTGCGTAGAATGAAAGATTTGTCTTACCTTTTGAGGTGAGGATTCACAGACGCTCGCGAAATGTCCAATCTTAGAGCATAGCCTGCATTCCTTGCCTCTCGCTGGGCAGGAACCTTTGTGAGGATAGCTACCACCACAATAGCGACAGCGAGCACCACCATTTGACGAACGTTGACGTTGAGGGTTGCTGCTGTCCCAAACACCACCACGGCCAGATCCACCACGGCTGAAGTTGTTGCCACGACCGAAGCTGCTGCCACGCTTGGAGTTGCTGCCACGTCTGTAATCACCACCACGGTTATAACCTGCACCGCTCGCATGGGAGTTGTCGTGTCTTGCTTCAGTGTCACCATGGTGATGGTATGTGCGTCTGGGGTTGGGTTTGACGCTGTTTACTGATGCACAGGCACCTTCAATCTCGGTCGCCCTGGCCTCAGAAAGTTCGTGGGAGCGAGCATCATCAATGACTTGTTGAAGGTTTGAATTTTCTCTCAGAGCCTTTCGTCTTACCTTGGATGATGAACATCCTTGGACCAGTTGTCCTAGTATCTCTCTATCCACATCATGGAAATCACAACGATGTGCGATCGTTTTCAAACGCGTAATGTATGCATCAATTGTTTCTGATGGTTGCTGAATAGTGCCTCGAAACTTGAACGTGTCATATGCAACGTTTTGTTTTGGTGTGAAATAGTCAGTCAGACTCTTTTTCGCAACTTGATAGGTGTTTGGAGTGTTATCAGCGCCTGTGACAGCATCCACGCCTTTTTGATCATCGGAGAAGTTGTCAAAAATTTCATACACTTCGTCACCTGCGTAATGAAGGAGTAGTGCTTTCTTGCGATCATCGGCCGTTACATCCAAACCGCACAACATATTTTCGAGTTTGTCGATCCATTTCTTCCAACGGATCCCTGCACTGCCTTCTTCCCCTTGGACTACAAACGCTGGGAATGATGGAAGAGACATCCTCGTCGCCAGTTGTTGTGTTCTTGCATACAACAAAGTGTAAGACGATGACACAGCTCGTGTGTTCAAGTGGGATCTTTTATTCCCGGTCTACATGTGCTCTCATCATTTAACAATGGCCGCTATCTTCTCGGTTCTTCCGAGATCATACGAGATTGATTAACATGGATCTGGAAGTGGACTAGCATGGACACAACAGGCGTCTTGCATAGAAGGGTTGAGATAGATGACAAGATTAGTCACCATCAGTTAGCCCTTCCCTTGCCTTACCGTAGAGCTGCTCTACGGGGAGTGCATGAAGATCTATTCCACACCCATTTTGAAGATGGAATAGCCCAACTGAGGATGAGATTCTTCTGGCCTTACATGGCCAGAGACTTGGAAACAAAGATCAAGAGTTGCTCTCGTTGTATCAGGAAAGGTGCAAAGTGTCAAAAGGCCCCTATGAATTCCATCATCACCACGTACCCATTAGAACTTCTATCCATAGATTTTCTCAGTATTGAAGTGAATGGCCAGAAACAGAACATTCTTGTCATGATGGATCATTTTACCAAGTTTGGCCAAGCTATCTGCACCAAAGATCAGACTGCTAAGACGGTCGCGAGGACCTTGTGGAAGGAATTCTTTCTGATCTATGGGTTTCCCAGTCGTATCTTGTCAGATCAAGGTAGGGATTTCGAATCCAATCTGGTCAAGGAGTTGTGTAAAGTAGCAGGGATAGAAAAATGTAGAACAACACCGTACCACCCAGCAGGAAATCCTGTGGAGAGGTGGAATAGGACTCTGTTGGGTATGCTCAGGAGTTTAGAGGACACCCAGAAGCTAGACCTTAAGAAGGTTCTCCCAGAAGTTGTCCATGCCTACAACTGCTGCATCCACCAAAGCACAGGCCACTCCCCATACTTCCTCTTTTTTGGTCGCCACCCTCGCCTACCCATTGACCTTGCTTTTGGCATAGATCTTGGCTCAAAGAAGCAGGCGACACCTTCGCACTACATTAGAGATCTCAAACGTAGATTAGCTTCTGCTTATCAGAAGGCCTCAGATGTCATGGAGAAATCACGACTGAAAAACAAGTCCAGGTATGATGTATCCGCCAGGGCAGCAGAGTTAGATGTAGGGGATAGAGTGTTAGTTCGCAAGTTAGGTCCCAGATTAGACTCAAAACTGAGTGACAGGTGGGAGAATGCGGTTTATGTGGTGCTGCATAGACGTGCTGGTCTTCCAGTGTATACCGTTCAGGACGAAGCATGCACTGGACCAAAGAGAACTCTCCACAGGAATTACTTGCTACCCATCGGCATGATTGATTCTCCATCTGAGGACAATCAGAGAAAAGTTCCTGTGACATGTCCCTCCAAACCAAAGCCCCGTCAGATTAGAAAAAAACCCGTGGTTGATCCGGTTGTAGGGGAAGAAGACGAGTTTGAAGGGTGTACCATTGAAATTCCGCCTCCTGTGCATCCCAGGAGTTCTCTGAGTGTAGACGCTACAGAGTTCGTTCCAAGGGTTGGGGATAATCAGTTCTCACCAGTGAGTGGGGAAGCTCTAACTGAACACACAGATGAAGGGGAAGAGGATTTGGTTGAAGAGGAGTATCCTGAGCAGTCTAGGGTTCCAAGCCCTATCGAAGACAAGTCGTTGAGACAGGATAGCTCACCTGCAGAAAGTGTACGTTCAGTGGGAATGTCTGAGACAGAAGATGATGAGTTCTCCAGTTCGGAGAGTTCAGAGACTGACGAAGAGACTGAGTTAAAGTGCAAGGAAGGACCTGTACCCGTCCCAAGAAGATCTCTTAGGACTAAGCACCCTGTAGACAGGTTGAATTTAATGCATGCCGCTCAAACTCCTGAGGTTCATTTGCCAGATCTTGTAGGCAGAGCACAGAATTATTTGTGCATGTTAGCGGGTAGTCAGCTGGACCCTGAGCGTGTCAATGCAATTGAGCAAGTACTGAAAGTGTTGATGTCATTGTGAACTTGTTCAATCGATTCTATTTTCTTCCAATGATTTTCTCCATCTAGTCACGATGCTAGTCAGATATTACATTGTACAAAAGTGCCTTGTTTTATGATGAAAATGATATGCTGTTGGAAACTTTTGATGTTGGTGCTAAGCTTATGCTCAAGGTTGTTGTTTAAACTGACCTTGTTTTGTACATGTTTTGATTGTCATGATGTGTTGGACAACTTTTGTGTATTTGATTGTGAATGATTGACTTTTTTGTCGATGCTGGAAAAATGTTTAGTACGAAACATTTTTTTTCTCAGGAGGGGTGACTGTAACCTACCTCAGGTTACCAGTAAATTTGGTTTATTGTTAGTGTAATTTTAGTTAGTAGTTATTATTATTTGTAGAGATTTCGGTATTATGACCCTTAGATTTTATAATGTATTTCTGTGAGAAGACACTTCCTGTTTCCTTTCCACTTCTCCCCATCATGGCTGCCTGATAGCACACGTTCTGCTAGACTCAGGTTGAAAAGGTGCTAAATCAGTGCCTTCTATGTTCTTCCTAGTCTAAAAGATTGTGTCATTTTTCCCTAATCAATCCTTGTGGCAAAACTTAGTTGAATAAAATATAATAGAAACTATTCTTTTTCTTGGCTGAATTGTGTGAATCTGGGGATTGGTACTTTAGGTAGTTTATAAATATAATTAAGTACCAGTTACATGTGTGTATGTTTGTATGTGTTTGTGTGTGAGTGTGTGTGTATCTGTGTATGTGTGTGTGTGTGTGTGTATGTGTGTGAGTGTATGTGTGTGTGTGTGGCTGTGTGTGTCTGTGTGTGTGTGCATGGCTGTGTGTGTGTGTGTGTGTGGCTGTGTGTGTGTGTATCTGTGTATGTGTGTGTGTGTGTGTATATGTGTGTGTGTGTGGCTGTGTGTGGCTGTGTGTGTGTGTGTGTATCTGTGTGTCTTTGTATGTGTATTTTTGTTTCAGTTTGCCTGTCTATCTAGTATTTAAAGTCCGTTAGTTGTTCTGGTTGATATTTAATGTCCGCAGTCTTTGTTATCATTGGTTCATTGTAGTTTTTACTACCACTTTGTTCACCGTATCTGTTAAACTTAAAAATGGCAACACTGACGAAAACATTGACTGTTTTCAAGTAACAGACACACATAGAGTGATTGTATTTATCTGTATCGGAAAGGAATTTAGTAGTTTCAACACCTCACATTATTGTTACGCCAGTTTATTCTCACAACATCCCCTGGTCTACCTGCAGGGTGGCTGTAGAAAGGGGCCTGTCCTGCGTACGTATATCAAGCTTATAGAGTCAACTGGTCTTATTCCGGTAAGTACAGATTAGCAGCACAATGCATTTTTCACTACAACAGGAATTTGATTTTCCACCTTTACAAAGCTGCCCTTTGTTCGAAGCTGCCTGTTTTTCAACATACCAGGAGGGTTTGATGTTGGCTATTGTTGTGGCCTTCCCCTAGTTGTGTTTTGGTGGAAGAGTTACAAAGGGAGGAGGAAAAGGCTACTGGAAAAAACCAAAGTGTTGCCTTGCTCTTTTTGTTACTGTGTTTCACCGCAAGTTACAAATGTACGGAGTTCCCTTCCTCTTGTTGCAGTGTTTCACTTCTATGTACAACTGTGCGACAAAATCAATTCAACAGAACTGCAGAGAATAGGCTACACTTGTGTCAAATCTAAAGCCAGCATGATTCAGGGGACCTTTTGTAGGATGAGGTTCTGAATCAACTGAACACGGCAATACAGAGTAGGCTACGCTTGCTTGAAATGTAGCCTATAGCCAGCATGGTTCAGAGGACCTTTTGTAACTACCGGTATCTTCTCGGATGAGTTACACATGACGATAGGGAGTGACCGTGGTGAATATCTAGTTTAGTATTCCCAAAAACAATGAACCAGCTCAATATAAACCAGTAAACATTTTCTCTGCCCTGCTAAAATAACGGACACAATCTGCTGCAGACAAACACTGATTTACACTCCTACAAACACCAAAAGCACGACTTCTTTCAGCGAACAAAAATCCATTATGAAACTGCAGTCCATTTTTTTTATCCAATGAATGAAGTCGTATCACCAGGGCGATTTTTCACATCCACAAATGCCCACACATATATACACTCACACATACTTCTCCCATAACACGGAAGCACACACTGGGAAAAACTGGGGTCTCCACAACACTCATGCAGCAGGGAAAAGTCCCTGCTGAAGAAAAACAAAACAGTGGCGGTGCCAGAGCCCTACACAACACATGCCAGGTAGGGAGGGGGCTGTCACAGATACCACCCAGACAGTTGGGCACAGCGACAAAAAGGGGTGGAGTAGTTGGGGGGGGGGGGGGACATGACATGGCCACTTGAGGTGAAACTGGTTCAGGAGAAAAGGGTGAGGGGGGGGGGGGGGTAGAACGGACATGAGAGGGAGGGGTTGTTCAGAATAGCCAGCTCAAAGACAAGGGAAGGAGGGGTGGGAATGTGTAATGTGTGAGAGGATATTATGGACATGTGAGGAGGGGGGGGGGGAGGTTGGGGGTGTTAAAAGTAGCCAGCTGAAAGACATCGAGGGCAGGGGTTCAGGGGTATAGTAAGTGACATGCCAAAAGGAGGGGGTGAGTGGCCGGTTCAGTCAAGAATTGGCAGGCCGCAAAACGACGAAGAGGGGGGGGGGGGGGAGTGAAGATGACGAGGGCCGGAGAAAAATATGGTCAGTACAGACGTACAGGATATGCAGGGGGGGGCGGCGGCTGGTACGACGCAATATTAACAAATGTTTAGATACAGAATGTGTGGAGGAGGTGGAGAGAGACAGAGAGAGAGACAGAGAGAGAGAGACAGAGAGAGAGACAGAGAGAGAGACAGAGACAGAGAAAGATTGTAACATACATGAATCCATACAGCAGACAAAAGTACATCGATAATACAATTTACTGGATGGAGGAAAAGAGAAGACGGGAAGAGGTAAGGTGCGCACGGAGGCCGGAGTATGCAGGCCAAGAGAAGTGGTGTAGGAATGTTTGACCACAAATAGCCTTTTCCTTTCGTTTCTTGTTTGACCGCGGAGAAAGGTGGTTGGACAGCTTTGATCTCCTTCGCCTGTTGACTCGAAATCCCTAGCGCAGGGTTTTACGTCTTCAGTCTTGATCTTGGGAATTCTTCCCTTTTTCCCCTCATTGGAGGCATGTTTGTCCTTTCGTTTCTCTTGCTCCTCCAATTGACAGGCATTGATACTTTAGGACCCCCTCATGCCTTCGTCACCCCTTACCCCCCCCCCCCCCCCCCCCCATCTCTCTCTCTTTCTTCAACAGTAGAGTAATATCTCACGGGCGAAAGCTGGATGTACAAAAAAGCACCTGTTTGTTTATGCCATAACCTTCGTTAATATTGTACAAACACCCCTTTTCTTTCTCTCTCTCTCTCTCTGTCTCTGTCTCTCACCTCTCTCTCTCTCTCTGTCTGTCTGTCTGTCTGTCTGTCTCTCCCTCCCTCCCCTCCCTCTCTCTCTCTCTCTCTCTCTCTCTCTCTCTCTCTCTCTCTCTCTCTCTCTCTCAATGAGTGTATCGCACAAAACGACAGCATCATGTCAACCCCGTAGGTAAGCTAGAGAGAGAATACGAAAACATGTGTACCTCATACAATCTTTACAGTATTGATCAACAAAACCCACAGTAGTTTACGCTACATTGAGCTTGGACAACACATACAACAAGTATGTCCAAAATACTCGTTTATTTATGTCCAGCCAGGTAAATGTATGGATTCACTCAAAAGAACGAATATAAAAGTCAAGCCAACAACCCAAACCTTCACATGTTTTACTAAGGTTCGTTCATATTCTAGGCCGCTTTTACAGGAAACAAGAAGGGCAAAGCCCATACGACTCACATGCTTTACACATTTTTCCTACCAAAATACATGTGACCTTGACCCAAGGTCAAGGTCATCCAAGGTCATGCAACACAAAGCTGTTAATTCAAGACATAGGAAGTACAATGGTGCTTATTGGCTCTTTCTACCATGAGATATGGTCACTTTTAGTGGTTCACTACCTTATTTTGGTCACATTTCATAAGGGTCAAAGTGACCTTGACCTTGATCATATGTGACCAAATGTGTCTCATGATGAAAGCATAACATGTGCCCCACATAATTTTTAAGTTTGAAACAGTTATCTTCCATAGTTCAGGGTCAAGGTCACTTCAAAATATGTATACAATCCAACTTTGAAGAGCTCCTGTGACCTTGACCTTGAAGCAAGGTAAACCAAACTGGTATCAAACGATGGGGCTTACTTTGCCCTATATATCATATATAGGTGAGGTATTGAATCTCAAAAACTTCAGAGAAAATGTGAAAAATGTGAAAAATAGCTGTTTTTTAGGCAACATTTATGGCCCCTGCGACCTTGACCTTGAAGCAAGGTCAAGATGCTATGTATGTTTTTTGGGGCCTTGTCATCATACACCATCTTGCCAAATTTGGTACTGATAGACTGAATAGTGTCCAAGAAATATCCAACGTTAAAGTTTTCCGGACGGACGGACGGACGACTTGGGTGAGTACATAGACTCACTTTTGCTTCGCATGTGAGTCAAAAAGTGACCTGACCCATTAGCATTATTGTTGTTGTTGAAAATATTAGTGCTCGGTGCAACTTTGTCAGAAAATGGGAATGCATCCCAGTGTTTCACTTCAGGCAGTATAGATATTTGTTTTTATCAAGGTAGGCTACATAAAAAAGAACAGGTGATTTGGTTGTTGTGTTAATTATATACATGTATACATATTTCATATGTACAATTCAAAGTAGTCCCTCATCGGGCGAGGGCTGGATGTAAAAGAAGCACTTTTGCATGCTTACTCCATCACTTTAAAAATAAATACCTCTCCCCCCCCCTCTCTCGCATACACACACACCATTATGCACCTAGCTACTGCGTGCACTTTGACTTACAGTTTGACCACTATAAAAAACAACCGCACCAGCATTGACCAGGACAACATAAAGCTGACCACAAAAGACAATGTTTGCAAACTCATAATGTCAAAGGGACCAAGTCTCCATTGTCCATTAACACGGACCATTGGCTCCAATATGCAGTCAAAACACTTCCACTGGGTGGAGCTATTATTACCGACAACATAAAACTGAGGCATGTACTTTGTTGCACAAATATTTTGAGCACAGTTCATATCTTTTTTTTCAGTTTTACGCACGCACGCACACACACACATACAGACTCAGACAGACAGACAGATAGACAGACATACAGACAGACAAACAGATACTGACAGACGCATACACACACACAACCTCACACGCCTTAATTTTGTTCTATGCAAGCTAGTCCATTTTCTTCCATATAGCTACCCAGAAAACGAAAGAAAACTTGTCAAACAAAACCAAACACTTGAGATAAATGTCTTTTGACAAGGAATGTCTCATAGCCAGTGTGTGTGTCACAGTAGCACAAGTACACTTAGCAGTGTTTACCTCCTGCATCTGAAGCCAGCCACACTAGTTTCTCCCCCCATCTTTAACTAATTCTG